>NC_049991.1:27816-30456 GCF_000003815.2 Branchiostoma floridae | reverse complement strand
TATGGTTGGAAAGGTCCCTTAGTAAGGAATCGAAAGATGAAAACCGCAGTCCAATCCAATACTTTCTTATCGAGATATTCTTGAGTATACGGACTCTGTTTGGGCGCAACTGCTAGCTACCTTTAGGAAACACCATCTGTCACGGTACCGGGTAGGGACTTAATAACGCAGTTATAGCTTAGGCTTTAAGTTCCGGCCTAGCAAGCTTGGTATGGTTGGAAAGGTCCCTTAGTAAGGAATCGAAAGATGAAAACTGAAGTCCAATTTGACACTTCCTTGTTGAGATATTCTTGAGTATACGGACTCTATTTGGGCGCAACAACTAGCTACCTTTTGGAAACACCACCTGTCACGGTACCGGGTAGGGCCTTTATCACGCAATTGTAGTTTCGGCTTTAAGTTCCGGCCTAGCAAGCTTGGTATGGTTGGAAAGGTCCCTTAGTAAGGAATCGAAAGATGAAAACCGCAGTCCAATCCAATACTTTCTTATCGAGATATTCTTGAGTATACGGACTCTGTTTGGGCGCAACTGCTAGCTACCTTTTGGAAACACCATCTGTCACGGTACCGGGTAGGGACTTAATAACGCAGTTATAGCTTAGGCTTTAAGTTCCGGCCTAGCAAGCTTGGTATGGTTGGAAAGGTCCCTTAGTAAGGAATCGAAAGATGAAAAGTGAAGTCCAATTTGACACTTCCTTGTTGAGATATTCTTGAGTATACGGACTCTATTTGGGCGCAACAACTAGCTACCTTTTGGAAACACCACCTGTCACGGTACCGGGTAGGGCCTTTATCACGCAATTGTAGTTTCGGCTTTAACTTCCGGCCTATTAAGCTTGGTATGGTTGGAAAGGTCCCTTAGTAAGGAATCGAAAGATGAAAACCGCAGTCCAATCCGATACTTCCTTGTCGAGATATTCTTGAGTATACGGACTCTATTTGGGCGCAACCTCTAGCTACCTTTTGGAAACACCATCTGTCACGGTACCGGGTAGGGACTTAATAACGCAGTTATAGCTTAGGCTTTAAGTTCCGGCCTAGCAAGCTTGGTATGGTTGGAAAGGTCCGTTAGTAAGGCATCGAAAGATGAAAACCGCAGTCCAATCCGATACTTCCTCGTGGAGATATTCTTGAGTATACGGACTCTTTTTGGGCGCAACCGCTAGCTGCCTTTTGGAAACACCACCTGTCACGGTACCGGGTAGGGACTTTATCACGCAATTGTAGTTTAGGCTTTAAGTTCCGGCCTAACAAGCTTGGTATGGTTGGAAAGGTCTCTTAGTAAGGAATCGAAGGATGAAAACCGCAGTCCAATCCGATACTTTCTTATCGAGATATTCTTGAGTATACGGACTCTATTTGGGCGAAACTGCTAGCTACCTCTTGGACACACCACCTAGCGCCTGTCACGGTACTTGGTAGGCAGTTAATAACCCAATTGTAGCTTAGGCTTTAAGTTCCGGCCTAGCAAGCTTGGTATGGTTGGAAAGGTCCGTTAGTAAGGAATCGAAAGATGAAAACCGCAGTCCAATCCGATACTTCCTCGTCGAGATATTCTTGAGTATACGGACTCTATTTGGCGCAACCTCTAGCTACCTTTTGGACACACCATCTGTCACGGTACCGGGTAGGGACTAAATAACGCAATTGTAGTTTAGGCTTTAGGTTCCGGCCTAACAAGCTTGGTATGGTTGGAAAGGTCCGTTAGTAAGGAATCGAAAGATGAAAACCGCAGTCCAATCCGATACTTCCTTGTCGAGATATTCTTGAGTATACGGACTTTATTGGGCGCAACCTCTAGCTACCTTTTGGACACACCACCTGTCACGGTGCCGGGTAGGGAATTAATACGCAATTGTAGTTTAGGCTTTAGGTTCCGGCCTAGCAAGCTTGGTATGGTTGGAAAGGCCTCTTAATAAGGAATCGAATGTTGAAAACCGCAGTCCAATCCGATACTTCCTTGTCTAGATATTCTTGAGTATACGGACTTTATTTGGCGCAACAGCGAGCTACCTTTTGGAAATACCACCTGTCACGGTACCGGGTAGGGCCTTTATAACGCAATTGTAGCTTAGGCTTTAAGTTCCGGCCTAGCAAGCTTGGTATGGTTGGAAAGATACCTTAGTAAGGAATCGAAAGATGAAAACCGCAGTCCAATCCGATACTTTCTTGTGGAGATATTGTTGAGTATACGGACTCTATTGGGCGCAACAGCGAGCTACCTTTTGGAAATACCACCTGTCACGGTACCGAGTAGGGACTAAATAACGCAATTGTAGCTTAGGCTTTAAGTTCCGGCCTAGCAAGCTTGGTATGGTTGGAAAGGTCCGTTAATAAGGAATCGAAAGATGAAAACCGCAGTCCAATCCGATACTTCGTCGTCGAGATATTCTTGAGTATACGGACTCTATTTGGCGCAACCTCTAGCTACCTTTTGGAAACACCACCTGTCACGGTACCGGGTAGGGCCTTTATCACGCAATTGTAGTTTAGGCTTTAAGTTCCGGCCTAGCAAGCTTGGTATGGTTGGAACGGTCTCTTAGTAAGGAATCGAAAGATGAAAACCGCAGTCCAATCCGATACTTCCTTGTCGAGATATTCTTGAGTATACGGACTCTATTTGGGCGCAACCTCTAGCTA
>NC_049991.1:26433-27116 GCF_000003815.2 Branchiostoma floridae | reverse complement strand
TTCCGGCCTAGCAAGCTTGATATGGTTCGGGAGGTCCCTTAGTAAGGAATGGAAAGATAAAAACCGCAGTCCAATCCGATACTTCCTTGTCGAGATATTCTTGAGTATACAGACTCTATTTGGCAGCAACCGCTAGCTACCTTTTGGAAACACCACCTGCCACGGTACCGGGTAGGGACTTTATAACGCAATTGTAGTTAAGGCTTTAAGTTCCGGCCTAGCAAGTTTGGTATGGTTGGAAAGGTCTCTTAGTAAGAGATCAAATGATGAAAACTGCAGTACAATCTGACACTTCCTTGTTGAGATATTCCTGAGTATACGGACTCTATTTCGGCGCAACCTCTAGCTACCTTTTGGAAACACCACCTGCCACGGAACCGGGTAGGGACTTTATAACGCAATTGTAGTTAAGGCTTTAAGTTCCGGCCTAGAAAAATTGGTATGGTTGGAAAGGTCCCTTAGTAAGGAATTGAATGATTAAAACTGCAGTCCAATCCGATACTTCCTTGTTGAGATATTCTTGAGTATACGAACTCTATTTGGGCGCAACCTCTAGCTACCTTTTGGAAACACCATCTGTCACGGTACCGGGTAGGGACTTAATAACGCAGTTATAGCTTAGGCTTTAAGTTCCGGCCTAGCAAGCTTTGTATTATTGGAAAGGTCTCTTAGTAAGGAATTCG
>NC_049991.1:24393-25229 GCF_000003815.2 Branchiostoma floridae | reverse complement strand
GTTCCGGCCTAGCAAGCTTGGTATGGTTGGAAAGGCCTCTTAGTAAAAAATCGAATGATGAAAACCGCAGTCCAATCCGATACTTCCTTGTCGAGATATTCTTAAGTATACGGACTCTATTGGGCGCAACAGCGAGCTACCTTTTGGACACACCACCTGTCATGGTACCGGGTAGGTATTTAATAACGGAATTTTAGCTTAGGCTTTAAGTTCCGGCCTAGCAAGCTTGGTATGGTTGGAAAGGTCTCTTAGTAAGGAATCGAATGATGAAAACTGCAGTCCAATCTGACACTTCCTTGTTGAGATATTCCTGAGTATACGGACTCTATTTCGGCGCAACCTCTAGCTACCTTTTGGAAACACCACCTGCCACGGTACCTGCTGGTAGGGACTTTATAACGCAATTGTAGTTAAGGCTTTAAGTTCCGGCCTAGAAAAATTGGTATGGTTGGAAATTTCCCTTAGTAAGGAATTGAAAGATGAAAACTGCAGTCCAATCCGATACTTCCTTGTTGAGATATTCTTGAGTATACGAACTCTATTTAGGCGCAACCTCTAGCTACCTTTTGGAAACACCATCTGTCACGGTACCGGGTATGGCCTTTATCACGAAGTTACAGCTTAGGCTTAAGTTCCGGCCTAGCAAGCTTGGCATGGTTCGAAAGGTCTCTTAGGAAGGAATCGAAAGATGAAAACTGCAGTCCAATCTGATACTTCCTTGTTGAGATATTCTTGAGTATACGGACTCTATTTGGGCGCAACCGCTAGCTACCTTTTGGAAACACCACCTGTCACGGTACCGGGTAGGGCCTTATCACGCAATTGTAGCTTAGGCT
>NC_049991.1:22368-24052 GCF_000003815.2 Branchiostoma floridae | reverse complement strand
CAACTTGTAGCTACCTCTTGGAAACACCACCTGTCACGGTACCGGGTAGGGACTTTATCACGCAATTGTAGTTTAGGCTTTAAGTTCCGGCTTAACAAGCTTGGTATGGTTGGAAAGGTCTCTTAGTAAGGAATCGAAAGATCAAAACCGCAGTCCAATCCGATACTTTCTTATCGAGATATTCTTGAGTATACGGACTCTATTTGGGCGCAACTGCTAGCTACCTCTTGGACACACCACCTAGCGCCTGTCACGGTACCGGGTAGGCATTTAATAACGCAATTGTAGCTTAGGCTTTAAGTTCCGGCCTAGCAAGCTTGGTATGGTTGGAAAGGTCCGTTAGTAAGGAATCGAAAGATGAAAACCGCAGTCCAATCCGATACTTCCTGGTGGAGATATTCTTGAGTATACGGACTCTATTTGGCGCAACCTCTAGCTACCTTTTGGACACACCACCTGTCACGGTACCGGGTAGGGAATTAATAACGCAATTGTAGTTTAGGCTTTAGGTTCCGGCCTAGCAAGCTTGGTATGGTTGGAAAGGCCTCTTAGTAAAAAATCGAATGATGAAAACCGCAGTCCAATCCGATACTTCCTTGTCGAGATATTCTTAAGTATACGGACTCTATTGGGCGCAACAGCGAGCTACCTTTTGGACACACCACCTGTCATGGTACCGGGTAGGTATTTAATAACGGAATTTTAGCTTAGGCTTTAAGTTCCGGCCTAGCAAGCTTGGTATGGTTGGAAAGGTCTCTTAGTAAGGAATCGAATGATGAAAACTGCAGTCCAATCCGACACTTCCTTGTTGAGATATTCCTGAGTATACGGACTCTATTTCGGCGCAACCTCTAGCTACCTTTTGGAAACACCACCTGCCACGGTACCTGGTAGGGACTTTATAACGCAATTGTAGTTAAGGCTTTAAGTTCCGGCCTAGAAAAATTGGTATGGTTGGAAATTTCCCTTAGTAAGGAATTGAAAGATGAAAACTGCAGTCCAATCCGATACTTCCTTGTTGAGATATTCTTGAGTATACGAACTCTATTTAGGCGCAACCTCTAGCTACCCTTTTGGAAACACCATCTGTCACGGTACCGGGTATGGCCTTTATCACGAAGTTACAGCTTAGGCTTAAGTTCCGGCCTAGCAAGCTTGGCATGGTTCGAAAGGTCTCTTAGGAAGGAATCGAAAGATGAAAACTGCAGTCCAATCTGATACTTCCTTGTTGAGATATTCTTGAGTATACGGACTCTATTTGGGCGCAACCGCTAGCTACCTTTTGGAAACACCACCTGTCACGGTACCGGGTAGGGCCTTTATCACGCAATTGTAGTTTAGGCTTTAAGTTCCGGACTAGCAAGCTTGGTATGGTTGGAACGGTCTCTTAGTAAGGAATCGAAAGGTGAAAACCGCAGTCCAATCCGATACTTCCTTGTCGAGATATTCTTGAGTATACGGACTCTATTTGGGCGCAACCTCTAGCTACCTTTTGGAAACACCATCTGTCACGGTACCGGGTAGGGACTTAATAACGCAGTTATAGCTTAGGCTTTAAGTTCCGGCCTAGCAAGCTTGGTATGGTTGGAAAGGTCTCTTAATAAGGAATCGAAAGATGAAAAATGCAGTCCAATTTGACACTTTCTTGTTGAGATATTCTTGAGTATACGGACTCTATTTGGGT
>NC_049991.1:19592-20584 GCF_000003815.2 Branchiostoma floridae | reverse complement strand
TTGGTATGGTTGGAAAGGTACTTTAGTAAGGAATCGAAAGATCAAAACCGCAGTCCAATTCGATACTTTCTTATCGAGATATTCTTGAGTATACGGACTCTATTTGGGCGCAACCGCTAGCTGCCTTTTGGAACACCACCTGTCACGGTACCGGGTAGGGACTTTATCACGCAATTGTAGTTTAGGCTTTAAGTTCCGGCCTATCAAGCTTGGTATGGTTGGAAAGGTCTCTTAGTAAGGAATCGAAAGATCAAAACTGCAGTCCAATCCGATACTTTCTTATCGAGATATTCTTGAGTATACGGACTCTATTTGGGCGCAACTGCTAGCTACCTCTTGGACACACCACCTAGCGCCTGTCACGGTACCGGGTAGGCATTTAATAACGCAATTGTAGCTTAGGCTTTAAGTTCCGGCCTAGCAAGCTTGGTATGGTTGGAAAGGTCCGTTAGTAGGGAATCGAAAGATGAAAACCGCAGTCCAATCCGATACTTCCTTGTCGAGATATTCTTGAGTATACGGACTCTATTTGCACAACCTCTAGCTACCTTTTGGACACACCACCTGTCACGGTACCGGGTAGGGAATTAATACGCAATTGTAGTTTAGGCTTTAGGTTCCGGCCTAGCAAGCTTGGCATGGTTGGAAAGGCCTCTTAATAAGGAATCTAATGATGAAAACCGCAGTCCAATCCGATACTTCCTTGTCGAGATATTCTTGAGTACACGGACTCTATTGGGCGCAACAGCGAGCTACCTGTTGGAAATACCACCTGTCACGGTACCGGGTAGGGACTAAATAACGCAATGGTAGCTTAGGCTTTAAGTTCCGGCCTAGCAAGCTTGGTATGGTTGGAAAAATACCTTAGTAAGAAATCGAAAGATGAAAACCGCAGTCCAATCCGATACTTCCTTGTGGAGATATTGTCGAGCAACCGCTAGCTACCTTTTGGATATACCACCTGGTCCGGTACCAAGTAGGGACTAAATAAC
>NC_049991.1:18720-19492 GCF_000003815.2 Branchiostoma floridae | reverse complement strand
AGACGAAAACCGCAGTCCAATTTGACACTTCCTTGTTGAGATATTCTTGAGTATACGGACTCTATTTGGGCGCAACAACCTACGGCTACCTTTTGGAAACACCACCTGTCACGGTACCGGGTAGGGCCTTTATCACGCAATTGTAGTTTCGGCTTTAAGTTCCGGCCTATTAAGCTTGGTATGGTTGGAAAGGTCCCTTAGTAAGGAATCGAAAGATGAAAACCGCAGTCCAATCCGATACTTTCTTGTCGAGATATTCTTGAGTATACGGACTCTATTTGGGCGCAACCTCTAGCTACCTTTTGGAAACACCATCTGTCACGGTACCGGGTAGGGACTTAATAACGCAGTTATAGCTTAGGCTTTAAGTTCCGGCCTAGCAAGCTTGGTATGGTTGGAAAGGTCCGTTAGTAAGGCATCGAAAGATGAAAACCGCAGATCAATCCGATACTTCCTCGTGGAGATATTCTTGAGTATACGGACTCTTTTTGGGCGCAACCGCTAGCTGCCTTTTGGAAACACCACCTGTCACGGTACCGGGTAGGGACTTTATCACGCAATTGTAGTTTAGGCTTTAAGTTCCGGCCTAACAAGCTTGGTATGGTTGGAAAGGTCTCTTAGTAAGGAATCGAAAGATGAAAACCGCAGTCCAATCCGATACTTTCTTATCGAGATATTCTTGAGTATACGGACTCTATTTGGGCGCAACTGCTAGCTACCTCTTGGACACACCACCTAGCGCCTGTCACGGTACCGGGTAGGCATTTAATAA
>NC_049991.1:16119-18527 GCF_000003815.2 Branchiostoma floridae | reverse complement strand
GTAGGGAATTAATACGCAATTGTAGTTTAGGCTTTAGGTTCCGGCCTAGCAAGCTTGGTATGGTTGGAAAGGCCTCTTAATAAGGAATCTAATGATGAAAACCGCAGTCCAATCTGATACTTCCTTGTCGAGATATTCTTGAGTATACGGACTTTATTGGGCGCAACAGCGAGCTACCTTTTGGAAATACCACCTGTCACGGTACCGGGTAGGGACTAAATAACGCAATTGTAGCTTAGGCTTTAAGTTCCGGCCTAGCAAGCTTGGTATGGTTGGAAAGGTCCGTTAGTAAGGAATCGAAAGATGAAAACCGCAGTCCAATCCGATACTTCCTTGTGGAGATATTGTTGAGTATACGGACTCTATTGGGCGCAACAGCGAGCTACCTTTTGGAAATACCACCTGTCACGGTACCGAGTAGGGACTAAATAACACAATTGTAGCTTAGGCTTTAAGTTCCGGCCTAGCAAGCTTGATATGGTTGGAAAGGTCCCTTAGTAAGGAATCGAAAGATGAAAACCGCAGTCAAATCCAATACTTCCTCGTCGAGATATTCTTGAGTATACGGACTCTATTTGGGCGCAACCTCTAGCTACCTTTTGGAAACACCACCTGTCACGGTACCGGGTAGGGACTTAATAACGCAATTGTAGTTTAGGCTTTAAGGTCCGGCCTAGCAAGCTTGATATGGTTCGGGAGGTCCCTTAGCAAGGAATGGAAAGATAAAAACCGCAGTCCAATCCGATACTTCCTTGTCGAGATATTCTTGAGTATACAGACTCTATTTGGGCGCAACCGCTAGCTACCTTTTGGAAACACCACCTGCCACGGTACCGGGTAGGGACTTTATAACGCAATTGTAGTTAAGGCTTTAAGTTCCGGGCTAGCAAGCTTGGTATGGTTGGAAAGGTCCCTTAGTAAGGAATCGAAAGATCAAAACCGCAGTCCAATCCGATACTTCCTTATCGAGATATTCTTGAGTATACGGACTCTATTTTGGCGCAACTGCTAGCTACCTTTTGGAAACACCATCTGTCACGGTACCGGGTAGGGACTTAATAACGCAGTTATAGCTTAGGCTTTAAGTTCCGGCCTAGCAAGCTTGGTATGGTTGGAAAGGTCCCTTAGTAAGGAATCGAAAGATCAAAATTGAAGTCCAATTTGACACTTCCTTGTTGAGATATTCTTGAGTATACGGACTCTATTTGGGCGCAACAACTAGCTACCTTTTGGAAACACCATCTGTCACGGTACCGGGTAGGGACTTTATAACGCAATTGTAGTTTAGGCTTTAAGTTCCGGCCTAGCAAGCTTGGCGGTTGGAAAGGTCCGTCAGTAAGGAATCGAAAGATGAAAACCGCAGATCAATCCGATACTTCCTCGTGGAGATATTCTTGAGTATACGGACTCTTTTTGGGCGCAACCGCTAGCTGCCTTTTGGAAACACCACCTGTCACGGTACCGGGTAGGGACTTTATCACGCAATTGTAGTTTAGGCTTTAAGTTCCGGCCTAACAAGCTTGGTATGGTTGGAAAGGTCTCTTAGTAAGGAATCGAAAGATGAAAACCGCAGTCCAATCCGATACTTTCTTATCGAGATATTCTTGAGTATACGGACTCTATTTGGGCGCAACTGCTAGCTACCTCTTGGACACACCACCTAGCGCCTGTCACGGTACCGGGTAGGCATTTAATAACGCAATTGTAGCTTAGGCTTTAAGTTCCGGCCTAGCAAGCTTGATATGGTTGGAAAGGTCCGTTAGTAGGGAATCGAAAGATGAAAACCGCAGTCCAATCCGATACTTCCTTGTCGAGATATTCTTGAGTATACGGACTCTATTTGCACAACCTCTAGCTACCTTTTGGACACACCACCTGTCACGGGACCGGGTAGGGAATTAATACGCAATTGTAGTTTAGGCTTTAGGTTCCGGCCTAACAAGCTTGGTATGGTTGGAAAGGCCTCTTAATAAGGAATCTAAAGATGAAAACCGCAGTCCAATCTGATACTTCCTTGTCGAGATATTCTTGAGTATACGGACTCTATCGGGCGCAACAGCGAGCTACCTGTTGGAAATACCACCTGTCACGGTACCGGGTAGGGACTAAATAACGCAATGGTAGCTTAGGCTTTAAGTTCCGGCCTAGCAAGCTTGGTATGGTTCGAAAGGTCTCTTAGGAAGGAATCGAAAGACGAAAACCGCAGTCCAATCCGATACTTCCTTGTCGAGATATTCTTGAGTATACGGACTCTATTTGGGCGCAACAACTAGCTACCTTTTGGAAACACCACCTGTCACGGTACCGGGTAGGGCCTTTATCACGCAATTGTAGTTTCGGCTTTAAGTTCCGGCCTAGCAAGCTTGGTATGGTTGGAAAGGTCCCTTAGTAAGGAATCGAAAGATGAA
>NC_049991.1:14029-15838 GCF_000003815.2 Branchiostoma floridae | reverse complement strand
CTAGCTGCCTTTTGGAAACACCATCTGTCACGGTACCGGGTAGGGACTTAATAACGCAATTGTAGTTTAGGCTTTAAGTTCCGGCCTAACAAGCTTGGTATGGTTGGAAAGGTCTCTTAGTAAGGAATCGAAGGATGAAAACCGCAGTCCAATCCGATACTTTCTTATCGAGATATTCTGGAGTATACGGACTCTATTTGGGCGAAACTGCTAGCTACCTCTTGGACACACCACCTAGCGCCTGTCACGGTACTTGGTAGGCAGTTAATAACCCAATTGTAGCTTAGGCTTTAAGTTCCGGCCTAGCAAGCTTGGTATGGTTGGAAAGGTCCGTTAGTAAGGAATCGAAAGATGAAAACCGCAGTCCAATCCGATACTTCCTCGTCGAGATATTCTTGAGTATACGGACTCTATTGGGCGCAACAGCGAGCTACCTTTTGGAAATACCACGTGTCACGGTACCGAGTAGGGACTAAATAACGCAATTGTAGCTTAGGCTTTAAGTTCCGGCCTAGCAAGCTTGGTATGGTTGGAAAGGTCCCTTAGTAAGGAATCGAAAGATGAAAACCGCAGTCCAATCCGATACTTCCTCGTCGAGATATTCTTGAGTATACGGACTCTATTTGGCGCAACCTCTAGCTACCTTTTGGAAACACCACCTGTCACGGTACCGGGTAGGGACTTAATAACGCAATTGTAGTTTAGGCTTTAAGGTCCGGCCTAGCAAGCTTGATATGGTTCGGGAGGTCCCTTAGTAAGGAATGGAAAGATAAAAACCGCAGTCCAATCCGATACTTCCTTGTCGAGATATTCTTGAGTATACAGACTCTATTTGGGCGCAACCGCTAGCTACCTTTTGGAGACACCACCTGCCACGGTACCGGGTAGGGACTTTATAACGCAATGTAGTTAAGGCTTTAAGTTCCGGGCTAGCAAGCTTGGTATGGTTGGAAAGGTCCCTTAGTAAGGAATCGAAAGATCAAAACCGCAGTCCAATCCGATACTTCCTTATCGAGATATTCTTGAGTATACGGACTCTATTGGGGCGCAACTGCTAGCTACCTTTGGGAAACACCATCTGTCACGGTACCGGGTAGGGACTTAATAACGCAGTTATAGCTTAGGCTTTAAGTTCCGGCCTAGCAAGCTTGGTATGGTTGGAAAGGTCCCTTAGTAAGGAATCGAAAGATCAAAATTGAAGTCCAATTTGACACTTCCTTGTTGAGATATTCTTGAGTATACGGACTCTATTTGGGCGCAACAACTAGCTACCTTTTGGAAACACCATCTGTCACGGTACCGGGTAGGGACTTTATAACGCAATTGTAGTTTAGGCTTTAAGTTCCGGCCTAGCAAGCTTGGTATGGTTGGAAAGGTCCTTAGTAAGGAATCGAAAGATGAAAACCGCAGTCCAATCCGATACTTCCTTGTGGAAATATTCTTGAGTATACGGACTCTATTTGGGCGCAACCTCTAGCTACCTTTTGGAAACACCATCTGTCACGGTACCGGGTAGGGACTTAATAACGCAGTTATAGCTTAGGCTTTAACTTCCGGCCTAGCAAGCTTGATATGGTTGGAAAGGTACTTTAGTAAGGAGTCGAATGATGAAAACTGCAGTCCAATCCGACACTGCCTTGTTGAGATATTCTTGAGTGTACGGACTCTATTTGGGCGCAACCGCTAGCTACCTTTTGGAAACACCACCTGCCACGGTACCGGGTAGGGACTTTATAACGCAATTGTAGTTAAGGCTTTAAGTTCCTGCCTAGCAAGCTTGGTATAATTAGAAAGGTCTCTTAGTAAGAA
>NC_049991.1:11527-13929 GCF_000003815.2 Branchiostoma floridae | reverse complement strand
CAATCCAATACTTCCTTGTTGACATATTCTTGAGTATACGGACTCTGTTTGGGCGCAACCGCTAGCTACCTTTGGGAAACACCGACTGCCACGGTACCGGGTAGGGAATTAATAACGCAATTGTAGTTAAGGCTTAAGGTTCCGGCCTAGCAAGCTTGGTATGGTTGGAAAGGCCTCTTAGTAAACAATCGAATGATGAAAACCGCAGTCCAATTTGATACTTCCTTGTGGAGATATTCTTAAGTATACGGACTCTATTGGGTGCAACAGCGAGCTACCTTTTGGACACACCACCTGTCACGGTACCGGGTAGGGAATTAATAACGCAATTGTAGTTTAGGCTTTAGGTTCCGGCCTAGCAAGCTTGG
Organism: Branchiostoma floridae; assembly: GCF_000003815.2. NCBI lineage: Eukaryota > Metazoa > Chordata > Leptocardii > Amphioxiformes > Branchiostomatidae > Branchiostoma > Branchiostoma floridae. The sequence continues at coordinate 13,561 of NC_049991.1, read as the reverse complement.
TATGGTTGGAAAGGCCTCTTAGTAAAAAATTGAATGACGAAAACCGCAGTCCAATCCGATACTTCCTTGTCGAGGTATTCTTAAGTATACGGACTCTTTTGGGCTCAACAGCGAGCTACCTTTTGGAAATACCACCTGTCACGGTACCGGGTAGGGACTAAATAACGCAATTCTAGTTTAGGCTTCACGTTCCGGCCTAGCAAGCTTGGTATGGTTGGAAAGATACCTTAGTAAGGAATCGAATGATGAAAACCGCAGTCCAATCCGATACTTCCTTGTCGAGATATTCTTGAGTATACGGACTCTATTGGGCGCAACAGCGAGCTACCTTTTGGAAATACCACCTGTCACGGTACCGGGTATGATCTTAATTACGCAATTGTAGCTTAGGCTTTAAGTTCCGGTCTAGCAAGCTTGGTATGGTTGGAAAGGTCTGTTAGTAAGCAATCGAAAGATGAAAACCGCAGGCCCATCCGATACTTCCTTGTGGAGATATTGTTGAGTATACGGACTGTATTGGGCGCAACAGCGAGCTACCTTTTGGAAATACCACCTGTCACGGTACCGAGTAGGGACTAAATAACGCAATTGTAGCTTAGGCTTTAAGTTCCGGCCTAGCAAGCTTGGTATGGTTGGAAAGGTCCGTTAGTAAGGAATCGAAAGATGAAAACCGCATTAAAATCCGATACTTCCTCGTCGAGATATTCTTGAGTATACGGACTCTATTTGGGCGCAACCTCTAGCTACCTTTTGGAAACACCACCTGTCACGGTACCGGGTAGGGACTTAATAACGCAATTGTAGTTTAGGCTTTAAGGTCCGGCCTAGCAAGCTTGATATGGTTCGGGAGGTCCCTTAGTAAGGAATGGAAAGATAAAAACCGCAGTCCAATCCGATACTTCCTTGTCGAGATATTCTTGAGTATACAGACTCTATTTGGGCGCAACCGCTAGCTACCTTTTGGAAACACCACCTGCCACGGTACCGGGTAGGGACTTTATAACGCAATTGTAGTTAAGGCTTTAAGTTCCGGCCTAGCAAGCTTGGTATGGTTGAAAAGGTACCTTAGTAAGGAATCGAAAGATCAAAACCGCAGTCCAATCCAATACTTCCTTATCGAGATATTCTTGAGTATACGGACTCTATTTTGGCGCAACTGCTAGCTACCTTTTGGAAACACCATCTGTCACGGTACCGGGTAGGGACTTAATAACGCAGTTATAGCTTAGGCTTTAAGTTCCGGCCTAGCAAGCTTGGTATGGTTGGAAAGGTCCCTTAGTAAGGAATCGAAAGATCAAAATTGAAGTCCAATTTGACACTTCCTTGTTGAGATATTCTTGAGTATACGGACTCTATTTGGGCGCAACAACTAGCTACCTTTTGGAAACACCACCTGTCACGGTACCGGGTAGGGACTTTATAACGCAATTGTAGTTTAGGCTTTAAGTTCCGGCCTAGCAAGCTTGGCGGTTGGAAAGGTCCGTCAGTAAGGAATCGAAAGATGAAAACCGCAGTCCAATCCGATACTTCCTCGTGGAGATATTCTTGAGTATACGGACTCTTTTTGGGCGCAACCGCTAGCTGCCTTTTGGAAACACCACCTGTCACGGTACCGGGTAGGGACTTTATCACGCAATTGTAGTTTAGGCTTTAAGTTCCGGCCTAACAAGCTTGGTATGGTTGGAAAGGTCTCTTAGTAAGGAATCGAAAGATCAAAACTGCAGTCCAATCCGATACTTTCTTATCGAGATATTCTTGAGTATACGGACTCTATTTGGGCGCAACTGCTAGCTACCTCTTGGACACACCACCTAGCACCTGTCACGGTACCGGGTAGGCATTTAATAACGCAATTGTAGCTTAGGCTTTAAGTTCCGGCCTAGCAAGCTTGGTATGGTTGGAAAGGTCCGTTAGTAGGGAATCGAAAGATGAAAACCGCAGTCCAATCCGATACTTCCTTGTCGAGATATTCTTGAGTATACGGACTCTATTTGCACAACCTCTCGCTACCTTTTGGACACACCACCTGTCACG
>NC_049991.1:10284-11180 GCF_000003815.2 Branchiostoma floridae | reverse complement strand
AGATATTCCTGAGTATACGGACTCTATTTGGGCGCAACCTCTAGCTACCTTTTGGAAACACCACCTGCCATGGTACCTGGTAGGGACTTTATAACGCAATTGTAGTTAAGGCTTTAAGTTCCGGCCTAGAAAAATTGGTATGGTTGGAAATTTCCCTTAGTAAGGAATTGAAAGATGAAAACTGCAGTCCAATCCGATACTTCCTTGTTGAGATATTCTTGAGTATACGAACACTATTTAGGCGCAACCTCTAGCTACCTTTTCGAAACACCATCTGTCACGGTACCGGGTAGGGCCTTTATCACGCAGTTATAGCTTAGGTTTTAAGTTCCGGCCTAGCAAGCTTGGTATGGTTGGAAAGGTCTTTTAGTAAGAAATCGAATGATGAAATCTGCAGTCCAATCCGATACTTCCTTGTTGACATATTCTTGAGTATACGAACTCTATTTGGGCGCAACCTCTAGCTACCTTTTGGAAACACCATCTGTCACGGTACCGGGTAGGGACTTAATAACGCAATTGTAGCTTAGGCTTAAGTTCCGGCCTAGCAAGCTTGGCATGGTTCGAAAGGTCTCTTAGGAAGGAATCGAAAGATGAAAACTGCAGTCCAATCTGATACTTCCTTGTTGAGGTATTCTTGAGTATACGGACTCTATTTGGGCGCAACAACTAGCTACCTTTTGGAAACACCACATGTCACGGTACCGGGTAGGGACTTTATAACGCAATTGTAGTTTAGGCTTTAAGTTCCGGCCTAGCAAGCTTGGTATGGTTGGAAAGGTCCGTTAGTAAGGAATCGAAAGATGAAAGCCGCTGTCCAATCCGATACTTCCTTGTCGAGATATCCTTGAGTATACGGACTCTATTTGGGCGCAAGCTCTAGCTACCTTTTGGAA
>NC_049991.1:8733-10184 GCF_000003815.2 Branchiostoma floridae | reverse complement strand
ATCTGTCACGGTACCGGGCAGGGACTTAATAACGCAGTTATAGCTTAGGCTTTAAGTTCCGGCCTAGCAAGCTTGGTATGGTTGGAAAGGTCTCTTAATAAGGAATCGAAAGATGAAAGCCGCAGTCCAATCCGATACTTCCTTGTCGAGATATTCTTGAGTATACGGACTCTATTGGCGCGCAAGTGCTAGCTACCTCTTGGAATCAGCGCCTAGCGCCTGTCACGGTACCGGGTAGGCAGTTAATAACGCAATTATAGCTTAGGCTTTAAGTTCCGGCCTAGCAAGCTTGGTATGGTTGGAAATGTCCTTTAGTAAGGAATGGAAAGATGAAAACCGTAGTCCAATTCGATACTTCCTTGTCGAGATATTTTTGAGTATACGGACTCTGTTTGGGCGCAACCTCTAGCTACCTTTTGGAAACACCACCTGTCACGGTACCGGGTAGGGAATTAATAACGCAATTGTAGTTTAGGCTTTAGGTTCCGGCCTAGCAAGCTTGGTATGGTTGAAAAGTCCTCTTAGTAAGGAATCGAAAGATGAAAACCGCAGTCCAATCTGATACTTCCTTGTCGAGATATTCTTGAGTATACGGACTCTATTTGGGCGCAACCTCTAGCTACCTTTTGGAAACACCACCTGTCACGGTACCGGGTAGGGACTTTATCACGCAATTGTAGTTAAGGCTTTAAGTTCCGGCCTAACAAGCTTGGTATGGTTGGAAAGGCCTCTTAGTAAGGAATCGAAAGATGAAAACCGCAGTCCAATCCGATACTTTCTTATCGAGATATTCTTGAGTATACGGACTCTATTTGGGCGAAACTGCTAGCTACCTCTTGGACACACCACCTAGCGCCTGTCACGGTACTTGGTAGGCAGTTAATAACCCAATTGTAGCTTAGGCTTTAAGTTCCGGCCTAGCAAGCTTGGTATGGTTGGAAAGGTCCGTTAGTAAGGAATCGAAAGATGAAAACCGCAGTCCAATCCGATACTTCCTCGTCGAGATATTCTTGAGTATACGGACTCTATTTGGCGCAACCTCTAGCTACCTTTTGGACACACCATCTGTCACGGTACCGGGTAGGGAATTAATACGCAATTGTAGTTTAGGCTTTAGGTTCCGGCCTAACAAGCTTGGTATGGTTGGAAAGGTCCGTTAGTAAGGAATCGAAAGATGAAAACCGCAGTCCAATCCGATACTTCCTTGTCGAGATATTCTTGAGTATACGGACTTTATTGGGGGCAACAGCCAGCTACCTTTTGGAAAAACCACCTGTCACGGTACCGGGTAGGGACTAAATAACGCCATTGTAGCTTAGGCTTTAAGTTCCGGCCTACCAAGCTTGGTATGGTTGGAAAGGTTCCTTATTAAGGAATCGAAAGATGAAAACCGCCGTCCAATCCGATACTTCCTTGTGGAGATATTGTTGAGGATACGGACTCTATTGGGC
>NC_049991.1:0-8427 GCF_000003815.2 Branchiostoma floridae | reverse complement strand
AAGCTTGATATGGTTCGGGAGGTCCCTTAGTAAGGAATGGAAAGATAAAAACCGCAGTCCAATCCGATACTTCCTTGTCGAGATATTCTTGAGTATACAGACTCTATTTGGGCGCAACCGCTAGCTACCTTTTGGAAACACCACCTGCCACGGTACCGGGTAGGGATTTTATAACGCAATTGTAGTTAAGGCTTTAAGTTCCGGCCTAGCAAGCTTGGTATGGTTGGAAAGGTCCCTTAGTAAGGAATCGAAAGATCAAAACCGCAGTCCAATCCAATACTTCCTTATCGAGATATTCGTGAGTATACGGACTCTTTTTTGGCGCAACTGCTAGCTACCTTTTGGAAACACCATCTGTCACGGTACCGGGTAGGGACTTAATAACGCAGTTATAGCTTAGGCTTTAAGTTCCGGCCTAGCAAGCTTGGTATGGTTGGAAAGGTCCCTTAGTAAGGAATCGAAAGATCAAAATCGAAGTCCAATTTGACACTTCCTTGTTGAGATATTCTTGAGTATACGGACTCTATTTGGGCGCAACAACTCGCTACCTTTTGGAAACACCACCTGTCACGGTACCGGGTAGGGACTTTATAACGCAATTGTAGTTTAGGCTTTAAGTTCCGGCCTAGCAAGCTTGGCGGTTGGAAAGGTCCGTCAGTAAGGAATCGAAAGATGAAAACCGCAGTCCAATCCGATACTTCCTCGTGGAGATATTCTTGAGTATACGGACTCTTTTTGGGCGCAACCGCTAGCTGCCTTTTGGAAACACCACCTGTCACGGTACCGGGTAGGGACTTTATCACGCAATTGTAGTTTAGGCTTTAAGTTCCGGCCTAACAAGCTTGGTATGGTTGGAAAGGTCTCTTAGTAAGGAATCGAAAGATCAAAACTGCAGTCCAATCCGATACTTTCTTATCGAGATATTCTTGAGTATACGGACTCTATTTGGGCGCAACTGCTAGCTACCTCTTGGACACACCACCTAGCGCCTGTCACGGTACCGGGTAGGCATTTAATAACGCAATTGTAGCTTAGGCTTTAAGTTCCGGCCTAGCAAGCTTGGTATGGTTGGAAAGGTCCGTTAGTAGGGAATCGAAAGATGAAAACCGCAGTCCAATCCGATACTTCCTTGTCGAGATATTCTTGAGTATACGGACTCTATTTGCACAACCTCTAGCTACCTTTTGGACACACCACCTGTCACGGTACCGGGTAGGGAATTAATACGCAATTGTAGTTTATGCTTTAGGTTCCGGCCTAGCAAGCTTGGCATGGTTGGAAAGGCCTCTTAATAAGGAATCTAATGATGAAAACCGCAGTCCAATCCGATACTTCCTTGTCGAGATATTCTTGAGTACACGGACTCTATTGGGCGCAACAGCGAGCTACCTGTTGGAAATACCACCTGTCACGGTACCGGGTAGGGACTAAATAACGCAATGGTAGCTTAGGCTTTAAGTTCCGGCCTAGCAAGCTTGGTATGGTTGGAAAAATACCTTAGTAAGAAATCGAAAGATGAAAACCGCAGTCCAATCCGATACTTCCTTGTGGAGATATTGTCGAGCAACCGCTAGCTACCTTTTGGATATACCACCTGTCACGGTACCGGGTAGGGACTAAATAACGCAATTGTAGCTTAGGCTTTAAGTTCCGGCCTAGCAAGCTTGGTATGGTTGGAAAGGCCTCTAAGTAAGGAATCGAAAGACGAAAACCGCAGTCCAATCCGATACTTCCTTGTCGAGATATTCTTGAGTATACGGACTCTATTTGGGCGCAACAACTAGCTACCTTTTGGAAACACCACCTGTCACGGTACCGGGTAGGGCCTTTATCACGCAATTGTAGTTTCGGCTTTAAGTTCCGGCCTAGCAAGCTTGGTATGGTTGGAAAGGTCCCTTAGTAAGGAATCGAAAGATGAAAACCGCAGTCCAATCCGATACTTTCTTGTCGAGATATTCTTGAGTATACGGACTCTATTTCGGCGCAACCTCTAGCTACCTTTTGGAAACACCATCTGTCACGGTACCGGGTAGGGACTTAATAACGCAGTTATAGCTTAGGCTTTAAGTTCCGGCCTAGCAAGCTTGGTATGGTTGGAAAGGTCCGTTAGTAAGGCATCGAAAGATGAAAACCGCAGTCCAATCCGATACTTCCTCGTGGAGATATTCTTGAGTATACGGACTCTTTTTGGGCGCAACCGCTAGCTGCCTTTTGGAAACACCACCTGTCACGGTACCGGGTAGGGACTTTATCACGCAATTGTAGTTTAGGCTTTAAGTTCCGGCCTAACAAGCTTGGTATGGTTGGAAAGGTCTCTTAGTAAGGAATCGAAGGATGAAAACCGCAGTCCAATCCGATACTTTCTTATCGAGATATTCTTGAGTATACGGACTCTATTTGGGCGAAACTGCTAGCTACCTCTTGGACACACCACCTAGCGCCTGTCACGGTACTTGGTAGGCAGTTAATAACCCAATTGTAGCTTAGGCTTTAAGTTCCGGCCTAGCAAGCTTGGTATGGTTGGAAAGGTCCGTTAGTAAGGAATCGAAAGATGAAAACCGCAGTCCAATCCGATACTTCCTCGTCGAGATATTCTTGAGTATACGGACTCTATTTGGCGCAACCTCTAGCTACCTTTTGGACACACCATCTGTCACGGTACCGGGTAGGGACTAAATAACGCAATTGTAGCTTAGGCTTTAAGTTCCGGCCTAGCAAGCTTGGTATGGTTGGAAAGGTCCGTTAGTAAGGAATCGAAAGATGAAAACGCAGTCCAATCCGATACTTCCTTGTCGAGATATTCTTGAGTATACGGACTTTATTGGGCGCAACAGCGAGCTACCTTTTGGAAATACCACCTGTCACGGTACCGGGTAGGGACTAAATAACGCAATTGTAGCTTAGGCTTTAAGTTCCGGCCTAGCAAGCTTGGTATGGTTGGAAAGGTCCGTTAGTAAGGAATCGAAAGATGAAAACCGCAGTCCAATCCGATACTTCCTTGTGGAGATATTGTTGAGTATACGGACTCTATTGGGCGCAACAGCGAGCTACCTTTTGGAAATACCACCTGTCACGGTACCGAGTAGGGACTAAATAACACAATTGTAGCTTAGGCTTTAAGTTCCGGCCTAGCAAGCTTGATATGGTTGGAAAGGTCCCTTAGTAAGGAATCGAAAGATGAAAACCGCAGTCAAATCCAATACTTCCTCGTCGAGATATTCTTGAGTATACGGACTCTATTTGGGCGCAACCTCTAGCTACCTTTTGGAAACACCACCTGTCACGGTACCGGGTAGGGACTTAATAACGCAATTGTAGTTTAGGCTTTAAGGTCCGGCCTAGCAAGCTTGATATGGTTCGGGAGGTCCCTTAGCAAGGAATGGAAAGATAAAAACCGCAGTCCAATCCGATACTTCCTTGTCGAGATATTCTTGAGTATACAGACTCTATTTGGGCGCAACCGCTAGCTACCTTTTGGAAACACCACCTGCCACGGTACCGGGTAGGGACTTTATAACGCAATTGTAGTTAAGGCTTTAAGTTCCGGCCTAGCAAGCTTGGTATGGTTGGAAAGGTACCTTAGTAAGGAATCGAAAGATCAAAACCGCAGTCCAATCCGATACTTCCTTATCGAGATATTCTTGAGTATACGGACTCTATTTTGGCGCAACTGCTAGCTACCTTTTGGAAACACCATCTGTCACGGTACCGGGTAGGGACTTAATAACGCAGTTATAGCTTAGGCTTTAAGTTCCGGCCTAGCAAGCTTGGTATGGTTTGAAAGGTCCTTTAGTAAGGAATTGAATGACGAAAACTGCAATCCAATCCGATACTTCCTTGTGGAGATATTCTTGAGTATACGGACTCTATTTGGGCGCAACAACTAGCTACCTTTTGGAAACACCACCTGTCACGGTACCGGGTAGGGACTTTATAACGCAATTGTAGTTTAGGCTTTAAGTTCCGGCCTAGCAAGCTTGGCGGTTGGAAAGGTCCGTCAGTAAGGAATCGAAAGATGAAAACCGCAGTCCAATCCGATACTTCCTCGTGGAGATATTCTTGAGTATACGGACTCTTTTTGGGCGCAACCGCTAGCTGCCTTTTGGAAACACCACCTGTCACGGTACCGGGTAGGGACTTTATCACGCAATTGTAGTTTAGGCTTTAAGTTCCGGCCTAACAAGCTTGGTATGGTTGGAAAGGTCTCTTAGTAAGGAATCGAAAGATCAAAACCGCAGTCCAATCCGATACTTTCTTATCGAGATATTCTTGAGTATACGGACTGTATTTGGGCGCAACTGCTAGCTACCTCTTGGACACACCACCTAGCGCCTGTCACGGTACCGGGTAGGCATTTAATAACGCAATTGTAGCTTAGGCTTTAAGTTCCGGCCTAGCAAGCTTGGTATGGTTGGAAAGGTCCGTTAGTAGGGAATCGAAAGATGAAAACCGCAGTCCAATCCGATACTTCCTTGTCGAGATATTCTTGAGTATACGGACTCTATTTGCACAACCTCTAGCTACCTTTTGGACACACCACCTGTCACGGTACCGGGTAGGGAATTAATACGCAATTGTAGTTTAGGCTTTAGGTTCCGGCCTAGCAAGCTTGGCATGGTTGGAAAGGCCTCTTAATAAGGAATCTAATGATGAAAACCGCAGTCCAATCCGATACTTCCTTGTCGAGATATTCTTGAGTACACGGACTCTATTGGGCGCAACAGCGAGCTACCTGTTGGAAATACCACCTGTCACGGTACCGGGTAGGGACTAAATAACGCAATGGTAGCTTAGGCTTTAAGTTCCGGCGTAGCAAGCTTGGTATGGTTGGAAAAATACCTTAGTAAGAAATCGAAAGATGAAAACCGCAGTCCAATCCGATACTTCCTTGTGGAGATATTGTCGAGCAACCGCTAGCTACCTTTTGGATATACCACCTGTCACGGTACCGGGTAGGGACTAAATAACGCAATTGTAGCTTAGGCTTTAAGTTCCGGCCTAGCAAGCTTGGTATGGTTGGAAAGGCCTCTAAGTAAGGAATCGAAAGACGAAAACCGCAGTCCAATCCGATACTTCCTTGTCGAGATATTCTTGAGTATACGGACTCTATTTGGGCGCAACAACTAGCTACCTTTTGGAAACACCACCTGTCACGGTACCGGGTAGGGCCTTTATCACGCAATTGTAGTTTCGGCTTTAAGTTCCGGCCTAGCAAGCTTGGTATGGTTGGAAAGGTCCCTTAGTAAGGAATCGAAAGATGAAAACCGCAGTCCAATCCGATACTTTCTTGTCGAGATATTCTTGAGTATACGGACTCTATTTCGGCGCAACCTCTAGCTACCTTTTGGAAACACCATCTGTCACGGTACCGGGTAGGGACTTAATAACGCAGTTATAGCTTAGGCTTTAAGTTCCGGCCTAGCAAGCTTGGTATGGTTGGAAAGGTCCGTTAGTAAGGCATCGAAAGATGAAAACCGCAGTCCAATCCGATACTTCCTCGTGGAGATATTCTTGAGTATACGGACTCTTTTTGGGCGCAACCGCTAGCTGCCTTTTGGAAACACCACCTGTCACGGTACCGGGTAGGGACTTTATCACGCAATTGTAGTTTAGGCTTTAAGTTCCGGCCTAACAAGCTTGGTATGGTTGGAAAGGTCTCTTAGTAAGGAATCGAAGGATGAAAACCGCAGTCCAATCCGATACTTTCTTATCGAGATATTCTTGAGTATACGGACTCTATTTGGGCGAAACTGCTAGCTACCTCTTGGACACACCACCTAGCGCCTGTCACGGTACTTGGTAGGCAGTTAATAACCCAATTGTAGCTTAGGCTTTAAGTTCCGGCCTAGCAAGCTTGGTATGGTTGGAAAGGTCCGTTAGTAGGGAATCGAAAGATGAAAACCGCAGTCCAATCCGATACTTCCTCGTCGAGATATTCTTGAGTATACGGACTCTATTTGGCGCAACCTCTAGCTACCTTTTGGACACACCACCTGTCACGGTACCGGGTAGGGAATTAATACGCAATTGTAGTTTAGGCTTTAGGTTCCGGCCTAACAAGCTTGGTATGGTTGGAAAGGCCTCTTAATAAGGAATCTAATGATGAAAACCGCAGTCCAATCTGATACTTCCTTGTCGAGATATTCTTGAGTATACGGACTCTATTGGGCGCAACAGCGAGCTACCTGTTGGAAATACCACCTGTCACGGTACCGGGTAGGGACTAAATAACGCAATGGTAGCTTAGGCTTTAAGTTCCGGCCTAGCAAGCTTGGTATGGTTGGAAAAATACCTTAGTAAGAAATCGAAGGATGAAAACCGCAGTCCAATCCGATACTTCCTTGTGGAGATATTGTCGAGCAACCGCTAGCTACCTTTTGGATATACCACCTGTCACGGTACCGGGTAGGGACTAAATAACGCAATTGTAGCTTAGGCTTTAAGTTCCGGGCTAGCTAGCTTGGTATGGTTGGAAAGGTCTCTAAGTAAGGAATCGAAAGACGAAAACCGCAGTCCAATCCGATACTTCCTTGTCGAGATATTCTTGAGTATACGGACTCTATTTGGGCGCAACAACTAGCTACCTTTTGGAAACACCACCTGTCACGGTACCGGGTAGGGACTTAATAACGCAATTGTAGTTTAGGCTTTACGTTCCGGCCTAGCAAGCTTGATATGGTTCGGGAGGTCCCTTAGTAAGGAATCGAAAGATAAAAACCGCAGTCCAATCCGATACATCCTTGTCGAGATATTCTTGAGTATACAGACTCTATTTGGGCGCAACCGCTAGCTACCTTTTGGAAACACCACCTGCCACGTCACCGGGTAGAGACTTTATAACGCAATTGTAGTTAAGGCTTTAAGTTCCGGCCTAGCAAGTTTGGTATGGTTGGAAAGGTCCTTTAGTAAGGAATCGAAAGATGAAAACCGCAGTCCAATCCAATACTTTCTTATCGAGATATTCTTGAGTATACGGACTCTATTTGGGCGCAACTGCTAGCTACCTTTTGGAAACACCACCTGTCACGGTACCGGGTAGGGACTTAATAACGCAATTGTAGTTTAGGCTTTAAGTTCCGGCCTAGCAAGGTTGGTATGGTTGGAAAGGTCCTTAGTAAGGAATCGAAAGATGAAAACCGCAGTCCAATCCGATACTTCCTTGTGGAAATATTCTTGAGTATACGGACTCTATTTGGGCGCAACCTCTAGCTACCTTTTGGAAACACCATCTGTCACGGTACCGGGTAGGGACTTAATAACGCAATTGTAGTTTAGGCTTTAAGTTCCGGCCTAACAAGCTTGGTATGGTTGGAAAGGTCTCTTAGTAAGGAATCGAAGGATGAAAACCGCAGTCCAATCCGATACTTTCTTATCGAGATATTCTTGAGTATACGGACTCTATTTGGGCGAAACTGCTAGCTACCTCTTGGACACACCACCTAGCGCCTGTCACGGTACTTGGTAGGCAGTTAATAACCCAATTGTAGCTTAGGCTTTAAGTTCCGGCCTAGCAAGCTTGGTATGGTTGGAAAGGTCCGTTAGTAGGGAATCGAAAGATGAAAACCGCAGTCCAATCCGATACTTCCTCGTCGAGATATTCTTGAGTATACGGACTCTATTGGGCGCAACAGCGAGCTACCTTTTGGAAATACCACGTGTCACGGTACCGAGTAGGGACTAAATAACGCAATTGTAGTTTAGACTTTAAGTTCCGGCCTAGCAAGTTTGGTATGGTTGGAAAGGTACCTTAGTAAGGAATCGAAAGATCAAATTCGCAGTCCAATCCGATACTTTCTTATCTAGATATTCTTGAGTATACGGACTCTATTTGGGCGCAACTGCTAGCTACCTTTTGGAAACACCATCTGTCACGGTACCGGGTAGGGACTTAATAACGCAGTTATAGCTTAGGCTTTAAGTTCCGGCCTAGCAAGCTTGGTATGGTTGGAAAGGTCCCTTAGTAAGGAATCGAAAGATCAAAATTGAAGTCCAATTTGACACTTCCTTGTTGAGATATTCTTGAGTATACGGACTCTATTTGGGCGCAACAACTAGCTACCTTTTGGAAACACCATCTGTCACGGTACCGGGTAGGGACTTTATAACGCAATTGTAGTTTAGGCTTTAAGTTCCGGCCTAACAAGCTTGGTATGGTTGGAAAGGTCTCTTAGTAAGGAATCGAAAGATCAAAACTGCAGTCCAATCCGATACTTTCTTATCGAGATATTCTTGAGTATACGGACTCTATTTGGGCGCAACTGCTAGCTACCTCTTGGACACACCACATAGCGCCTGTCACGGTACCGGGTAGGCATTTAATAACGCAATTGTAGCTTAGGCTTTAAGTTCCGGCCTAGCAAGCTTGGTATGGTTGGAAAGGTCCGTTAGTAGGGAATCGAAAGATGAAAACCGCACACTGCCAAGTAT
>NC_049990.1:22968869-22973701 GCF_000003815.2 Branchiostoma floridae | reverse complement strand
ATGGGATTGGTAGCAATTATTAGTGTAGTGCATGCACTGATTTTACTGGCCTTCGGGATACTCTTAGAACTACATGTGGGCATCCATCTCCAAACAGATCCTGTGGCATCATAGATAGTATCATAAACTAAAGCCAAGGAGTGCAGCCAGTCAAGCAGTGCTCATTTGCTGACCGGCTACACTCCTTGACCAGCTTATAATACTATCTTATGCCACCGTAGCCAGGATCTGCAATTGGGCTGGAAATTAGCAACTTTCCATCATATAATAGGGTTGGGGTTTTGTGCGCGTTAAAATTCGCGCGTTAAAACTTGCGCGTTAAAAACCTGCGCGTTAAAATATGCAAATTAGCTGAATCCCTCGGGATTTGAAAACTTTTTTGCCATTTTTAACTCAAAAGCTTGAAGATGATAACACAAAATGAAATTAAGTATCATATTGTTGCATTCTAGAGTACAATATCCCTTTCTGTAAATATTCCAGGAGTTTTAAAGTGATTTTTAAATGTTAAGTTTTAACGCGCAACAAAGGTTGACATTTGCATGTGAAACAATCTGCTTGAGAAAAGATGAAATGAAGCTTGTAGAATGGAGAAAAGCCTCAAGCAGTTATATTTTACAACACAAAGCCTCATATTAGTAATTTTTCCATGTATTTGTGTCAAATTCAAGTGATTTTGAAATCTTCTGGATATGCAAATTAACCTATTCCCAAGGGACCAAAAAAATTAGGGGCTTTTCAGACCAAAAATTCAGGTAGCAGAGGGAAAATCATATAATGGGGTTACATTTTCCTGACTAAGAATTTATCAATGCACAACTTAATTTTTTAACGCGCAGATTTTAACGCGCGCGCAGATTTTTAACGCGCAGAAAACCCGTTCCCCATATAATATAATACCACACTGTGAAGCAAATCTTTACAAATGATTCCACACTTGATTAGTAATCTTAGCCCATGGCTACTTCCCCTCAGCCAATGAGAAGCCCCCATTTTCTGTTGATATATCCACATAGTAATATTAGTATGGTGCTATGAAAAAAAGTGTGCTGCTATTTCATGCAAATGAGGAAAAAAGTGTGATGATATCAGAAAACAGTGGTGATTTCAGCCTGAAAAGTATGGGTACTATACGCATGTGACCCGTTCTGACCAATCCTCGCTTACTTTTGAGACCTTCTTCTGGGACCAGAATAGTGTCATGTGATAACTGACCAATCCTATGCTTGATTTCTAATTGCCCAGAGGAATATGAGCAGACTTTCTGTCTCCAGGCACCTTGCCCAGAAAGGTCTTGACAAGATTAATGACCTTGTGTTGTTACAGGCTGACACTGTCTGTCACAGCTTTTCAAACAATTACAAGAAAGATTGTGGACTTTTAGGACTTTTAGGACAAAATAAAGTAACATTTTGTAAAGCTGATGAACTAGAAAAGCTTCGGGGAAGTATGCCATGGGCTAAGTTAGTTACCCCATGGCCTTCGTCTCGTTTTCTGTGTATATCACCAGTCCCGCCACCTCGGGGAGACTAGAGATCCCCTCAGTGGGCGGGACTGGTGATATACACAGAAACCTCGCCCCGCCCATGGGGTAACTATTACTTCTTACTGGACCATGAATGTTTTTGAGAATGATGTAATTGGATTGCATCATAATGCCTAAGTAATAAATGTAAGTACGCTGGTAAAACAATAAATGGATGGTTCCATTACATGTTTGTCAGTGGAAAGACTTCATATTCAATAATACACATCATGTGAAATCTTTAGTACAACATATTCCAAAACATGTAAAATTTAGAAATGGTTCAAGTATGCTCCAGATGATTAGGTATTTTTCATATGGTTTGGCAAAAAAAAAAAATTGAAAAAAAAATTGACTGTAACTGCTCATATTCTACCATTAACAGAATTCATACTGACTTCCTTACTATCTTGAAAAGACAGAAATGTTGACAGTCCCTGTACTGTGTAAGAATTTTGTGGAATGTGTTCTTATTTTTCCCGTTCGTTCTCTCTAGGCCACTGGAATCCTGATGTTGGTAGTAGGAATCTGGGGGAAGCTGGGAATGGAGAAGTACCTCCAGCTGTCCACCACCAACTTCACTAGCGCCCCCTACGTGCTGATCGGTGTGGGCGGCTTCATCGTCCTGCTGGGTTTCCTGGGATGTTACGCCACGGCTAAGGGCAACACTGTCCTGCTGTATATTGTAAGTACCGGTATGGTACATGTAAACAGGGTTCTTTCCATTGCAGTGGAGCATAGGGGACCCTATGCTGTGATTTGTATCCCCCATGCTGTGATTTGTATCCATATGCTGTGATTTATATCCCTGATGCTGCGATTTGTACCCCTGATGCTGTGATTTAGGCCTCTACCATGTTTCAACCTGCAAAATTTTTTTTCTATTGTTTTTTCTAACAAAGGTAAAAATGTTGGAATGCTTGGATTTCTTTCATAAGGTTTGGCCCTCAAAATACAGGAAATAGTTTTTCTGAGAGTTATAAAAAAATTTTCCCCAGATACACACACAAGGCTCATACCTCTGCCACTAACTATGTGGATTTGCCACCCTTAGATGCCCCCTATGCTGTGAAAAAGGCCTTGTGAGAATCCTGGCTAATTGAATTTGTGATAAAAGAGGCTTAGGTATTCAGTATTTCAAGTTTTCAGTTGAAACATCCTTTGTAATACAATTCAAGACAGAGCATATATTTGTGGTATGATGTGTATGTGGTGAACTCTCATCTTGTCAACTAATCAACGTGAATGGTAGCTTTTATTGAATGTTAGCTTTCAAGGCTGTGGATGTTTGCCTTGTAGTATGCCAAATAGCAGTTACTCAGGCAACTGACATGGTCACTGACAAAATATAGTGGATGCTATCTGAAACATTTGACCATTTCCAAAATCACACCCAGTTGCTTGAGTAACTGCCATTTGGCATATCACATTGTTGCATGTCTAACATTCATATGTGCAAATGTAGTATGTATGGAAAGTTGTTTCTTATAAATTATATAAAGAGTGCAGTCATTTGACAATGCAAATGAAGTACTTGTTGCAGTACTGCTACAAACTGCAAGGGTGCACCACTGCACTGTTCACTAAGATTGAGTACCTCTCCTTCCCTGCAGTATTCCTTCTTTCTGTTCATCATCTTCGTTGCTGAGCTGGCTGCCGGCATCTCTGGGTTCATCTTCAGAGGAAAGGTATGTCCCTCTGCAATCCTCTGTGTTTTTATACCTTAGCTACAACAATATGGAATGTTTATACTATGTGGGGGTTCTACACTGTGTTCCTTCAACTATAAATGGAAAAGTTCTTGTCATTGCTAGATAATTATACATATAGTACTGGTTCTGTTCCACACTGAAGTGAGTTTTAATGGATCAGTTGAAAACTGTTGATGACCATTGATTAGATAGTGCCTGGACACATTTCAACACAAGAAGTGAATCTAACAGTTCATCCTAATTTTTCCACCACAAGATTTTGATCAATGGGCTTGTGTCTTCAGTTTAACATACAATGAATAAGGGCCATTCAAAAATCATCGTATAAGCAAACACCTCTGTAATACCGGGTAGGCCAATCCTATAGCCCAGCCCAAAACAAAGAGATGCATTTTTCCAAGGAATGTAATAATGTTCATATTTGCCAGTCTCTGGTTGAATGTAGAGTCTGTTGTACTTGTAGTGTTTGCAGGTAGAATGAATAGATTTGTCTTGAAAAACAAAAATTACAGGTATGTCTGTTCTTTCCTAACAAAGGTATGTTTTTTTTCCTACCAGCTCCAGGATGGGTTCAGTGATGGACTGGACAAGGCCCTGGCTGCCTACAACCCCGCTCAGGACAAGAACCAGGCTAAACTGGTGGACGATCTGCAGAGCCAGGTAAGTCATCATGTTGTTTTAGTACAATGCGTAACTTTCTTCCAACACAAAGGTATACACAGATCAAATTTTCAACTACCACTGTCGCCTTCTTCAATAATGAGAGTTACAGACACATGATCTGATTAACTAGTGATATTTATAATGTTGTTGTGTGCTAGCATTTTAAGTCTTAAGTTAGGGGTGGGTACCGTTTTTTTTTATTGGACCGGTCCATAAAAAACAGACCTGAAAAAAATCAGCGGACCAGATGTTGGACCTATTGGAAAATGAACCGATTAAATGACCAGGTATTCACATGTTTCGCGGCTTACCAGTCGAGGAAAATAACAAGATCGAAGTAGAGTAGAGTCTATTGTCATTTTACCAATTCTTACAGTCAATAGTACATTGTAGTTAAGCCTTGTAGGATTTCAAAACGCCAGTGGGAGTCGCTTACTCGACAAAACAGATTTCTTTGTTGGAAATGGACCATTGTTTTGAGCATAGTCCATTCACAAGTTCTCACATACTTAATCAGGTTCAGGTTCAGGTCCGGACCCAGAGCTATAATATGTCTGGATACAAGGCTACATTGACTCAGGATTGAAATTGTCCTACTAAATTCTGCTGTGTGTAAGATGCCATGTCTAAGTAACAGGAATGATTTTGTTTGTTTGTTTGTTTTTTCAGCTGAAGTGCTGTGGAAAGGAGCAGTACTCGGACTGGTACAAACAGCCGTGGGCCGGCGGGAACAACAACGTGCCTCTTAGCTGCTGCAAGGACCAGAACAAGTGTGTGCACCAAGGACTGACTAACTCTACTACTACTGACATCTACACTGTGGTAAGTCTTTACTGACTAACTCCACTACTACTGACATCTACACTGTGGTAAGTCTATAACTGACTAACTCCACTACTACTGACATCTACACTGTGGTAAGTCTTACTGAC
>NC_049990.1:22882706-22968769 GCF_000003815.2 Branchiostoma floridae | reverse complement strand
GTTCCCAGGGCTGCTACAAGCTGGTGGTGAGTGCCATCAACTCTAACCTGGGCATCATCGGGGGCAGTGCTGTGGGCATCGCCTTCTTCCAGGTAAGCCTTGCAGGGATTCTTCTAGTAGACCCATAATGTCTAACACAATTAGCAGTTAAACCAATGATGGCATGGCAATTAGATGTTCAACCAATGAGAAAGCGATCATCTGATTTCACCTTGTATGACCTTGGTACTTCAGCAGAACTTCCAGTTTTTGTATCTTCTGTCCTGGACATGCTATGCTATGCACATTACCAGGAAAGTCCCTTTAGGTTCAGAAAGTACCAGTCATACCAAAGAATTTAAAAATGGTACATGCAGCTTTCTTTGCTTAGCACTCAGTATTTGGGAAAGTGTATGGAAGTTGAACACACACCACTACCAGTGGACTAGCCCCCCGCTGTAGTAGTGACTGGACAAAGGGCTGCAGAAATGGAGATGGATGCTGCACAATACACCATTCGGTGCGGGAAGGACTTAAACTCTGATTTTTGTTAACAATTTGTACCATTCATTGCCTAGGTGATCGGAATGCTGTTTGCCTGCTGTCTTGCCCGGAACATCAACCAGCACAAGTACGAAATGGTCTGAGACAACGGAGAAACTACCAACCACTCGTCTTACATCTCCTCCTGTACCTCTGTCATTCCCTCACCCCCCTCGGGTCATGGAATCTTCCAAACTGATGCTAGACTTGTGTAATATCTGGTAAAGTCTACGTAAGAAATGGGGGGTTAGGGAACACAGATGTGCAGGAGTAGAATTCCGCTGCTGTTTAATCCATGTTAATATATATAACAGTATCTTCTCTCCATTGGCCTGTATTGTATAAAAAAATTCAATGTTTGCGGACTTGTTACTCGGAACTTAGAATTGGGCGAAATATTAATAAATCAGATTGTGTCAAAGAGAAAAGAGGGAATTGATTTTAACAGTATTAGAATATGCAGCACAAAGACATAAGCTACTGGGTCAGCCTGGTGTATTATGCAAGAAATCGCCCATAAGTATAACACTGAAACAGTATATATGTAACAAAGATTAAACTATCTATGACATATGGAGCAGTGTGAAAAAATGCCCATACCACTGACAAGTGCTCAAAGTAATTTGTCTTACCTTATAAAAAGTTGTTGCCTTCTAGAGTATATAAAGTTTTAGGGGTGGGAGAAACTTGTTGAATGGATAGTGATTGAACACAATGCGCTGATAATACAAAATGTAACAGGAGATGCATTTAAAATAAGGAGCTGGACTGAAGTATCAGTATTGTATGTTATCCTGGCTATTTGTACTGATAGTAGATTAGAGAAAGAGAACCTGGCTTGGATTCAAGACCAGAAAGGATTTTCATACACAAAGTTGATTAAGGATAGAAGAATGGGTTGTACAATTGCAAATGCCAATTTGAGGTTAGGAAGGGGTAGTTTCATAAAATAAAAAGAAAACTTTCCATTTAGTGTAAAACTTAACAGTTCTTGATTTGAAAAGAAGTTGAAGTTTTGTGCCATCACTGAAAGACGGGAGGAAAATTTGTACATTGTTTTAATCATGAATTCATATAAATCATTAACAAAAGTCATCTGTATGATGTTACTTTTTCAGTAACTTTTAAATGATATCATGTAATGCTTTCAGTTCAATTTCAAATTGTAACTGAATTGCATCTGACCAATCAGAGTGTCCCATTTTACCATATCAGGCATTTCAGATTAATCTGTCTACTAAGTGTTTTATTTTAGATGATAGAAGTATTCTTGTGGGCATTTTATTCCTTCAGTGAAGAAATGTATTTGAAGAAAATTTTGCGAAAATCCATAGTGACTTCATTTGACTTGTTAACAATACATTTGTACATGGATAGCTTTGGTGTGATAGTACCTAACAAAGCATGTGTTATTAATATTCAGATTTTAGTATTCATTATAGTTGTAACAAAAAAAATGATATGATATTTAGTAGGCTCAACACATACTGCTGAACATTTAGATTTGAAATTGAAAATTTCATCTTTTTCTTAGAAGTGTGTTTATGTTAGGGAGTTTTTTTCAGTCTTGCATTTACACATATTCTCTTAATTACTTAAGTTTCTTAAAGTTTGACCACTGGTGTGAAGAATCTTTTACCTTTAAGAGCTTGGCTTTTAGTAGTAGACACCTTTGTCTTTGTTGAAGGTATTTCAGTGAGATAATTTAATGAGTATTGTGTTCAAGATGTATGTGTAGTATGTGGAATTGTGTACGACTTATTATGTAAGATGTCTCTATAATCGACTTAGGCCACAGCAAGCAAATTTTATGGATGACATTCTCCTGAGACTCCCAAATTTAATGAGAGAGAACAAAAAAAAGCAAGATTTACAGTCTGATTTCTGTAATCAAGAGGTACACAAAGTGCCACTAGTGTGGGGTCATTTACCAAGTTGACAGCTAACGTTACATTCATGGCTACCACATTGATGTAACTTTTACTATCAAATTAGTTTCACTTCTACAACTACGGTCATGGCTACATGTTCATCATTAGTGTCATTCTAGAGGTTTTTTTTTTTTCTAATAGCAGGCAAAAATTGATGAGATATGTTGATGTCATCCATAAATTCATTCGCTGTGGCTGTACTCAAGTAACAATAGATTTGTGCTGAGAAATGCTTGTAGTACTTTTAAATTGCGCTGATATCTACATGTATCTGTACATTGCTTCAATGGGACGTACTATATTTATTACAAGAAGAATACCAACTTTCTATTACTATTCATGTACATGTATTTTAAAGTAGTGTGAACTGACTTTTGATTTAGATGGCTGTCTTTAAACAAGGTTTAAACCTGTAGGAGTTCAGGGGTTTTGTGCATTGATTAGTACATTGGATGGATAGATCTCCATTGGCTGACTGTTACAATATATCTACTCTTAATGTGCTTTTAGAATCGTCACCAAAACTGCCAAGGGTGTCATACAGCTAGTGCTTTGCAAAACAACATGAAAGGAGGCTGTTGAAGGGAGCTAGTCCTGGAATATCTTAGTGTTGACCCACTGGTACCAGAACACTGCACCCCTTTTGAAGCCTCATTCATACTGTTTGCACCTTTTGAACAAATGGAAGACCAACTACTATGGAAAAGACATAATTTCAAAAATAAGTCATATCAACATTGTATGAGTAGATGTCTTGAAACAGTCAGGCCAACAAAATATCATGCTTACCATACCTCAGATGGGACTGTAATGTCATATTGCCAAATAATTACTGTATCAGCCAACCTCCAGTAACAAAGCTTGTACTGTACCGTAGACCCGTATTGCAATATCATGACTATACTGTATACAGATATTGCAATTTCAGGAATCAGGACTGTACTATATTGTAGTACTAGTATTTCAATATCAGTTCTGTACCGAATCACGTGTTGCAATATCAGTACAATACTGTATACCCATGTTGCAATATTTGTACTGTACTTTATGGTTGTATTGCAATATCAGTACTCTGCTACATGTATATGCTTCTGGCTTGTACTTCAAACTCAAGATAATAAATAAAGCATGTTCACAATAATAAGTGTTGTGTCTTTTTTTCTGACATTTTGGCCAAAACAATGGTCTGAGAGATAATGTTCAAATGTGTAAGTTAGGGATATACACGTTTATGGACATACCTTAGTTTTGGCCTTTACTCAATTGTTAATCTCTTGTGAGGGACCCAGTGAATCCCAGTGGATAGCAGTATTTGTATTTCTGTGTAATGCCCTCACCTTGTTCAGTATTTACTGATTTGTTTAATGTTATAGTTCTATGATTTCTTCCTCACCCCTCGTATGAGACTTTCTTGCAAGTGAATATTTGTAGTGTAAAACATGTGGAACCTATAGAATCGAGAAACATTCTCCTTATTCAACTGTATTGATTATTTGGATATGTAATTTTGTCATCACAATATGATGTGGACAAACCAGCACGAAGATCGAGGAGCCAATATGACATTGGTACACTACTCACGGTTCAAAAGCCCCGTCTAACGGGTCAAAATATCACTGCAGGCAAACCCTCATTCAGGGCCTGCAAAAATAACATAAACTGCTAGGGGTCCTCATTGACACGTGGAAGTGACCAAGATAACTGGCATACTACGATGTTATATCATGATAAGGTGCAGGCTTATTTTCGATAACTCTGTTTCGTTCTTGAATATGCCTGAACTGTAACACAAGATATATGAAATTAGATTATCATTCTTTTTTGTCGTTGTTGCCTGTGCTCCCATCTATTTTTGGGGTTTCCTGGGAATACATGTTTATGATCGAAAGTTCATCACTTTGGCCATGTTGATTGAATTATATGGACGACATCCTCTGTGAACCGCAAAACTGATGCAAGTTTGAAAAAAAAAAAGATTTGGCCAAAAAAGTTGCCTTCTTTATGAAATCTGGAAGTCATCTGGAAGGTTGAACAAATGACCAACTACAGAGTACATCGTAATCAAATCAACATGGCCTTAGTACCTAACTACATGACATAATTCGTGGGGACTACCTTTTGCCTAACTGTACTGTACTAAAGTGGGAACTTGTAGCCATCTGCAAATTCAAGTGCAATTATACAATAACATTACTTGACTTGGGTGTAAATCTAATGATTGACACTGAGACAAGAAATTTGTTGTCATTTTTTAATGATTTTTTCCTATTTCTACAAAATTGTTAGAAATGATAACAGCATAAAATAAGTATGAGAACAACTGTGCTATATGTACATAAACAAGCCTGAATCTTAATAATAATGAATAATCAAGTACACAAAAAAAGAGAACCTGTATAGCATTGGCCAGATGTTCACTATGTATGTAACGTTATGTGTAAAAGTTTGCTACATCGACAGGATGTACATGTACAGTGTATACACCAGTATGTAACAGCAAGAGACTTCTTACTTTTGATTCACACTTTTAAAAGTCTTGTCTGGGTAAGCAAATCAAGTTGTCAATCTCTCCCTTCAAGAACATGTGACTACATAGTTGGCTTGCAATGGGACATTTTAAAAAGTTTTGCATAACCTCCTAGTACACAAAGTTTAGACCAAGTTCTGGGAGAGTCCACTTTTATATACGGGGATGAAATATTCAAATCTCAACATAATTTTCTGCAATCCTCTATCAAAATATGACATATTAACAATCACTACCTATCAAAAATTGCTCACAAACAAGGTGACCATATGGTACGTAAAACATACAACAGCTTAGATATTGACAGCAAGTTTTGCAAATTTAAACTGTATGATATACATAAAGAGCCCTGTGATGAAACATAACCTGTCCACCCCCGCATATGGCAAGGTAATGGTATAACCTGGTTTTTGGAAGCGTCATGTGAGTGTTTTTAATAGTCACAAACATACATTTACATATTTCCATATTAGTTATATGCAGCAGGATGGAAGTCCAAGATTCAATCATGAATATAGTAAAAATTGCGACCATAAAAGTAAAATATGATACCAACATTTGCATGATTATATATACTGTGTACATATTAATGTTCATCATACAGAGTGGCTGTGTACAAAACAATCTTCAAAACTTGCCTCTAAAATGAAACCTAAAATCTTTGCTCAAACTAGGATATACTAGTATATATATATATGTATAAAAAACATTAAAACTAAATCTAGTGCATACAGTACAAAAGTGCATGCAAAGTATCGTCTCAACATACATATATTTCAAAGCAACAGAATTCATTAACATAATATAAAACAAAATTACGTATAGCAAGTGCCAAGTCATCATGTAAATGTTACCAAAAGTAAGCTAAAAGCATTGTCGAAGCATTTCCCATTTTTACATGGCTGAGCAAAATTCTGAACTACAAAAATATGAACACCAAGATCTTAGCTACTAACAGTTATGCTATAGATAAAAAAACAAAATGTTTTGTTCAAGATACCATCCCGTTAATGACTAAAGAAACGTCACACAATTTTGTCTCCTGTTTGACAACAAGAATGTCCAGAAGCCAACGTCTGGAGGTTTCTGCTCATTCCCCTCCGATAGTTTGTCCCATATTCATAGGGACCTCCATGTCAAAACTTCATGCATGTACAGGTTTTACTTTTAAAGACACATGACGTCACATCTCTTATAACACTAGTACCATACATGTCAATCATTTGGGGAAAAATAGATTCTACACGTCCTCTTGCTGTTGTTCATCAGTTCAGTGCATAATCATCATCATCATCATCATCATCATGTGATCTTCGAGAAATTAGCAAGGATTCCTTTGGTGTAGAAGTGATGCAAATTCTCATTTTTATCTTCATAGAAATTTGGAGGAAGGACAACAATTTTCTTGTCAAGATACTGATGTATACAAAGGTATAGATATTTTGAATGTGAGTGTGAAAATTTAAGAGTTTTCTTTTTTATGGGGAATGGGGCTGCAATATACAAGAGAAAGGCAGTGAGCAGACAATAGCCATCCTCAGATAAATGTTTTAACCTTTTTCACCTTAGGCTAATGGTTTACAGGTACCAAGGAGACCCCGAAGGCATCTGTAGAGTGTGAGGGGTTAACACCACAGCCAAACATCTCAATGACGAGAGCATCTGTCTGTGAATGTGCTGAAACAAGGGGAGATTGCATCAGCACCTGCCTCACGCCGGCCGTAAAACGTCCGTAACGTTCTTCCCCGAGCCATGCCCATCTCTCAATATCAACCTCCCATCTACGAACCCCGATTCCGACCGCAATCCCATTTCGGGGACGACGCGGCCGGCGGTTTTACGGTACTTTGTGATTTTCTGTCCCCCATAAAAGGTGCCATTTTGTGCTGACGGCGAGGGTGAAACAATCTGAGGGGGTGTCGGTGACAGATGGACCCCAGGTTTTAATATCCGCAGAAGACATTAACATGGCCGCAGCCGTACAGATTCATCTGAAGTTTAATGGGGCTCAACTAGGACGGATTCTTCACCAAGACTAATATCCTCTTCTGTGAACACTAACGAAGGGATTTGCAGCTGAATGAAAAGCAAAGATGGGCCAAAAATGATAGCACATTCATACATGGCACAGCTTATCAAATAAATACAACAGAATAGAAAATGCTGTGGTTTAAGTTTGAGAGACAAAAATCGATTTTTTTTTTTCACTTTCTGGGTTTGTACTATTCCTTTCACGAGGAGAAATGGACTTAAAAAGGTAAAATTTGCTTACCCATACAATGCACATTGAGTGCTGGGATAGATGTACTAAGGGGAATGAGAGAGGGACTAGGGGCAGTGTTTATGATAATCATGTCTGTACAGGTATCATCAATTACATTAACATGACCCGCCTTCTGTCCCGGGACGGACATTTACTTGTTAGGACAGAAACAAATCTCACCTTTTCCGTCCCAAAAATCCCATAACTTTCTGACATGGAATTGATGACAATGTATTTTCGTAACCGTTAAAAAATGACAACGAAATTAATAACAATGGGCTTGAAGCAATGAGTGGGACGGAAAGAAAATTGAAGGCTGGAGACAGTTCGGATCAATACTGTATAGATGGGTAACAATTACACATGAAGAGGAGAGGGTTGGGACCAGGGATGGTACAGATAAGGTGGCCCCCTGGGGATATATTAAACACCTCATTACCCAACCAGGAGGTCTCCTTTTCCAGGAGAGGTCAGACATAATGTGACTGGGCCCTGCAGACATGTCACAACACGTTTGGGGTTTTCTGACAGCACACATTCATTTTCTAGTCATTTCTTGACTGCATATAAAGGTTAGAAAATGTACTGAGGACATTTGAGCCTCATCTTTTTCGTGTGGTTAGTGGAAATAGTTAAATTCCTCTCAATAAATTTGACGTCATGTAACCTGTCTCAATAAAGTTTGGAAATAATTCCTATGATCTTGTGGACAATTTGAAGATTCAATTTCCTCTGTGTCTCCGAACTACAGTCAAATGTTGAGATGAATATTTTACGAAAATGCTACACATTATAATATGAAACCCTAGGAATATTGAACAGAGCTGGATACTGCCAAACCCCATGTAGACCCCTTCAATCTCGATCAAGATGCCCTTGCGCTGTGTCTGATCCATCATTAAGAGAACCCCTTTGCTCCCCCCATTACCGTACGATTACTTGCCCTCCCGCTTTTACTACCGCGTAAATCATGAACCTCCCTTGACTCCACATCCCACACCACCTGCCTGGCCAAAAAACATGCCAAATACTTCAAATTCGCATTTTGTAAGGTACAATTTTGTTCTTACCAATAAGGAGAATGGCATTTGTATACTAGGTCAACTTGGTAATGGGAGACAGCGATCTTACATAGCAAGGAAGGCCGGTAATAAATCTTGTTGGTGCTGATAACAGCAGAGGATGGAAGTCTTGGGCAGGAGGTCGCAAGTGTTCATACTTTTGTCGTAAATCACTCCAAATGTTGCACCACTTAGAAGACTAGACACTTGAAATTGCATCATACTTGAAACTGTGTACCACATGTATAGAGGGAACATGTAACATGCTTGAACATTACTCTACTGGGGAACATATATCCACCAATTTTGGGTGGCCTCTAGTCCACCCCCCTCCCCCCAGGTATGCACAGTTTAGATATACAGGACAGGAGTGCATTTTAGTACTGTAAATGCAGAAATGTTCGCGGTGGTTTTCTGTTTGTCGTTTTTGTTTTGGACACTTCACGTGAACTTAAAAACAATGCCAACATTTTTACCATGGCAGTAGTCAGTATGAGATTACAGTGCATGGTGCTACCGCGAACAGTCCTTTTTCCCGCTACCGCAAAATTAAAGCCCCGCGAACTTAAATGCATTTACAGTATACTGGGGAGTGGGGTGGGGGGCTGTGGTTGGAGATTTGTTTTGACATATTTTTTCAGGGTGGCGGAATTATTTAACAGTAGATGTTACACGTACATCTTTCTCTGTCATTATGTAGATTTTGAGGAAAATGAGTGTGTATCACTTCCTACGTGGTAGAGTACATGTACAGGTCATCCTGTAGACACATGAAAGGGTTGACTTCAGAAAAATTAAGGCCACTGCTCGGCATGTTGCTTTGCTGTGCTAAAAGGAAGACGTGGACTTGCCATCAAGTATTTCACCACAATTCATTATCTGTACAGTGTATCCTGACAACCCCTACATCTTCAAAGTGGACTCTTCCACTACTAACATTTCTGAGCAAATATCATACAAACTAATAGTCCAAAACATTTCAATAGGAAAGGGTTTTCTCAATTGTCATTGGCTGCACCCCTCTAGGAAAATAGTGTAGTCCACATTTTTTTGAAGAGTGTCCTTACATTAGGCCACTGAACTCTGTACAGAGGGGTGTTCAAGATGGCTGCAAATTTGAAAGACTGTGTTGCAGTCAATCCTGTACACAATACAAATTTGTCCCCTGGTTTTCTATAAACCGGGGACAACAATGTTGTCATTTAGTATAATACATTACAAGTACAAACTGCCTCGGACCAGATGTGGCCAGATTTAGCAGGAAGGTTTGCTATGTTGGGCTCTGGGTGGAATCTTCTGCATTGCATCATGGGAAGCAGCCACCTCCAAATGTCTCGTACACAAACAGGCGTAGAAAGATGTCTGTCCTCCGAGTCTCTCTGTACATATCTGAAACACAGAAAAACTACCGTTAGACAAAAAAATATCATGTTGCACGCCACGGATTTCTATTTTCTGAATAATCTGGTTTGTCTGTTTAGGTGTTTTTGCTCTATTTCATATTTTGCAATCCTTACTTTTTGTCTCCTAGCCCAGAAAGAAAAGCAGACAATAATACTCCCATTTCTCTTATGGCCAAGGTCGTTCCGCAGTTCATCTTACAAGGCTCCGTCTAAACTTCAGTCAGTTAAACTACCATCTATTTCAACACCATTGTATTGATTATCCTACATGTAAATGCGGCTATCATTGTGAAACAACCGAACATTATCTACTACACTGCACACTCTATACTAGCCAAAGAAATTCTTTGTTATCGGCTGTCTCAAATATTATAGTAGACCTAAAGCACCTCAACGACACTACTTTATGTACTTTACTGTTATCAGGATCAACATCTCTCTCACATCAACAGAACTGTAACATTTTTGATCTTGTCATTACCTATATCCATTGTACAGGCAGGTTCTCCTAATTGATTCAGCACCAACTTGTCTTGTTTAAATTTATTTTTCTGTTATCCATTTTGTACTTATGTATGTAATGTGGTTTACTATTCTTGTTTTAGCGTATGTTTCTTGAGTAGAAGGCTTAATATAAGCAATTTGTGCTTTCCGCCTCATACTCGCAAAATATATGTGAATAAATAAATAAAAGCAGACAAAATAGAAAGAAACAAAAATTACCCCAAACAAAGTAAAAAAATAGGCCAGAGCATAAGCTTTCTTCAACAACTATCTTCAGTAAGTATTGTCACCTTGGAGTACTGTAAGAGAAGTATGAAATCCTCACAAAATGTCGTAACATCAACCTTAATGACAGATGCTAGTTCAGTGAGATTGTGACTTTGGCATCATTTCCACTCTCCTATTCAAGTATTGATCATGTAATGTTCAATCTTTTCATACCCATCACAGTTTGTTACTATAAAATGTCTATCTTCCAACATTTTGATAATCTATTAATATTGTTACGTGAAGCTGTCCAGATTAAATAGTGACAGAATTACATCATAAAGACATAATGGGGGTATCATATTTCAGTAGGGTGCCTGTCGTCCTGACCTGTGTCTAAAGCTGTCAGAATTACAGCCGTAAAACTGTTCCCTGGGGACGTCAGTATGACATCTTCGTGATTATAGCAAGAACCTGTCAGATATACTTTTAACAGCGACAGTTTAATTCTGAACAAACAGTGTAGTTCTGGAAAACCTTAATAATTTCAAAATAGATTGACCAGATGAATTCATATTTGTAGGCATGATACATCAAAGGAGAATATGTAGATTGCAATTAGATGTGTACACAATCATAAGGTCTGCAGAATTATGGCTCAGGGTCCCAGAATTCTGGTAGAATTCTGGCTCAGGGATCCAGAATTCTGGCTTTGAGCCAAGTTTCCAGAATTCAGACAGAATCCCCAGAATTCTGCAGAATTGGCTTTCTTCAAGGAGACATCTAATTGCAACCAAGATATACATTATTCTTTGAAATATCATACCTACAAAGAATAATTCATCTGGTCAATCTATTTTGAAATTATTGAGGTTTTCTGGAATTAACCTGTTTGTCTGGAATTATCTGGGTTTTTTTTTCAAAAACATCCTACCATTGATACAAACAATACAGGTTTTCCTGTCGCAAACATGTAAATATTACCAACACCAGTTTTAAATGATATGCACAATTTTCATTATTCCGCGGTTCTAACCAAAGTGTCGACGATACAAAAATAACCCTGTCACCTTTCACAAAGAGTGATGGGAAATTAATGAGGAAACTATTTCCTCCTGTCGGAGGAATGATCAGGATTGCAATGAAAGTCGGATGCAAATTTCATTACATTCCATCATGGGGGTTTCCATGAGATATAGGAGGGAGCAGAAATCAGTACATCAATCATTGTGGAACTGTCAGGGGCTTAGTTCAGAAGGATCACTGCATAGGAGTTTTCTACAGGACATCAGGACATTGTTTGATCATAGTACATGATGTACCTCTTACACATATGTTTAAGGACAGCAATTTCACAATCTGTGAAAAAATGGCTAAAATAGCTACACTGCATGAACTTTAAAATGTTGTAATAACAGCTTTCCATATGAAAATCTCCTTTGTATTTTAAATCTGTATATGCTATTGTATGGTCTCTGTCCATTCACAGAGCAATAAAGGTATTCATCATTGAAAGCTTATAAGCATACATCAAGAAACTAACTGTTAATAATATTATGTACTATAATCCAGCATTGCATGTTGTAGGTTAATCTTTACTCTCAGAGCAAAGGTTAGGCTCTGGCATGTTTAAAAAGGGCATCTCTTTTTCCATTCTAGGCATTTTCTTGGCACAATCAACAAATATACAAGTTGAGAAAACTGACAAAATAATAATGCTGGCAACATGCTGTAACATTCAAAATGAGTCAGAGCCTAACCTCGCGTTGAAAAGTAGTATGTCCCATACCATTTTTCATGTCTTATTGTCTGAAGAAAAACCGTTCTGAGTGACTGTGTGGTGACCCAAAGAGTATAGTACAGAACTTATTAGAAGGCTGTCCAATGCAGTCTATGTATAATATGCTGGGCACTGGCCCAAATGGTGTGCGTGGTATGATTTACAAACTGGCTGCATGGCATATTGGATGGTGTGACAATGAAAACTAGCATCTGTTCCAGTAATATTCTCTCCACATACAATATTCACAGTGTATGGTTCAAGGTTGTAAAATGCCTGACAACATTGAAAAAGCTGTGATAACTTCGGAATTCCCAAAAAGGAACTAAAAGACTTGATCTTTGCTCATTGCTCTTTTAAAATGGTATTAGTCATTTTGGGCCGATACCTTGTGAAATAGCTACATGTTTAGCTAGCATGATGCTTCAAGTAGCCAATAGTAGAGTGATGCAGCATCACTACACTGTTCACGTTTTCAGCCCCAAATTTCACTACAAATCACTCCGTACCTCCGTTTCGTATCAGCCATACAGTGATTTACATAATTCACCAGAACTCCGGGAAGAAAAGTGACGTATCAGTCACTAATGGAAATCCGAATTAACCAACCGACCAACTAACCAACCAATCATCACAAACACTGGGTCAACCCTATTCTTCTCCATAAGTGTGTTTGGTTCTTTAATACAAACATTTGATGCCTACTCTTAGGCTTACACCTGCAGTCTACCATACACAGGAATTCCAGCTTGTCCCCATCAAAAAGAACTAATGCAACCCCTAACACCATGCCCAAGCAGGCTTCAAACCAGTCTATGGATTCACAAATCTTTCTCCACATTGCCTAGTAGCCGCGTCACTTACCCATTGCGCCATAGGGACTTCAAACTTATGACAAATGTCTATGGACATGTGTTGTACAAGGTAGTAAAACCTACCTACCAGTAATTGTACACACACATACACATCCAGCCTTGTCACAAACTTTTAGAGTAGGGGGCTAATATATGAAAGTAGCAGGCAAGGCGCGTAGTGGCTTGCGGCGAGCCACGAAGTGGCGAGCGGGGGGTAGGTACGGGAGGGGGGTGTCCCCCCATCCCGTATGGGGGGTCTGGGGGGCCTGGGGGCCCTGGGAAAATTTTTAAATTTAGACCCCTAAATATTGTTTGGGGGTGTATTTTGGCTAACTTTTATTGTTATCTTTAAACTTTGAATTGACAAAAAAATCCAGAATTTCAAAAAAATTTGGCATAGGTTCCCCGCTATGACCCCTAACTGGGGGCCAACTATCAGAAAACTGCCAGAGGTTTATCAAAACAAATTGCTGGGGGATTTTGTAACAGGGAGCACTGGACGTAAACTTTTAGTTTTCGAAATTCTACCCCAAAGTAGCCGGCTGGAAAAATGTAAGTAGGCGGCTAAAATCGCCGCCTGCCGCCTTGTTTTGACAAGGCTGATTATACCTCTACACTCCCTAACTCTTGGTTACGAATACACAAGTTGTACAGACTTGAATATGCGCACAAGTGTGAACGGACCCATACCTTCAGACTTATGACAAATGTCTATGGACACGTGTTGTGATGGCTGTTTCTTCGTATCCGAAGATCAATTGTAGGCAGACAAGGTTGCTTAGACAACCAGTCTGCCTGGCCTGCACGTGACTTTTTAAGGTGAAGGAGGGGTGTGCACTCCCTTCTCCACCCTCTCGTCTACTGGCGCACTTAGTCCTACAGGGACAGAACTGTTTGCCACGTAAGACGGCCCCAGCAGATGCAGGTTTATTATTTGGAGTTTCCGTCTCCTAGGAGGACTTCCGACCAAGGATGCAAGGGGTTCCTCCTACCCCTGACTCGTGTGTCATGGCGGGTGCGTCATGCCCGAACATGCCCCTATGGCCTGTCACCACCACAAAGGCCTGTCACTGCCACTGTTGTACACGTGTTGTACAAGGTAGTAAAACCTACCTACCAGTATGTACACACACCTACACATCTAATACCTCTATATATACTCCCTGACTTTTGGTCCTGCGCCAACTCTGCATGGTTCCCTTTACTTACTAATGGCCTGGATGGTAATTGAAAGGCTTGACTGATGGGCGGAAGTGGGAGACGCAGACACATTTGTAACCGAAACTGAGTTCAAGTTCGTTACATCTCTCATTAGCTTCACACAAGTTTGACCTTGAACACACACACTCCAGCTGCACACAAGTTTGAAATTGCCCCAAGTAAGAGAGATTCTGACTTAGTATCTTTTTCACTCTCCTATTCAAGTATTGATCACGTGATTCAAAATGTTTGTTACATCTCTCACTAGCTTCACACAAGTTTGACCTTGAAAACACACCCAAGCTTCACACACTTTTGACCTTGTATTAACACCCTGTTTGGTAGCTAATCTGTCCTAAACTAAGTAAATCACAATTTTTGTAACCAAAACTGAGTTCAGCTTTGTTACATCTCTCCCAGCATCACACAAGTTTGACCTTGTACCCCCCCCCCACACACACACACACATTTGACCTTGTGTGCATACCCTGTTTGGCAGCCTATCTGACCTCAACTAAGTACAGCACATTTGTAACCAAAACTAGTACTGAGTTCAGGTTTGGCACATCACCATACTACATCTTTCCTCAGGTTCACACAAATTTGACCTTGTACCCTCCGAGCTTCACACACGTTTGACCTTGTGAAAAACCCATTTGGCTGACGAGCTAATCTCTCCCCAGCCAAGTACTGAACAGCTGTGATCATTGTACCAAGCACTTTGAACAGTAAATCTTTACACACGGTATTAGGCTGTTCAATAGACAAGGTCCACTTGCCAATACCAACAAGGGAGGGCAAATCAACTGTACAACATTACAGTGATCGTCTACTTGAACAGAATTGAAAAGAAAAGGAGGTTGCTGCCTACAGTATTTAACTACTGCAAGAAATAGATTACTATAAAACTAGGTTGTCAAGATTTCAAGGAAAAAGCAGTCTCTGTAGAGTTTTTTTGTTGTTGCAATATTTTGAAAAATATTGGGTCAAGTTCAAATGTCGTAAAATTACAATCTTGTAGCCTAGAAAAATACAAGGAAGGATCTTAATTGTGAGAGAGACAGCTCACTCCTTATCAAATACAAAATTTTTATAACGTTAATTCTGCTGCTGAAGCAACATTTGTGGCTTATGATATATCCAACATTACTTATTAACATCTTTTTCCTAAGGCCAAGGCATACATATTATATTAGCAACCCCAAAAAACATATTCTTTTTTATCTATGCTGTCGAAACCTAATAATAAACCACAAATTAACAAAGACTTTTTCTTCACAAAGCATATCTATACGGTTACTGACAAATCAACCAATACTGATGATCATACATTCATGTAACCAGTTAAGTCATCTTGCCAAAGGTAATTAAAGAACACAGATTTACACCACTGTCTGTTGCACCAATCACACACCTAATGCAGCATGTATGGATCGCAGGGGCAGAAAACCAGCCACAGTCACCCATGAAATTGCCAATTCTTCATGAATGTCTTTACAATGATTCACTCTAATTAGAGACTTGATTGTCTACATAAGTCACTAATGGCAGGTGACGCAGCCGATACCTGTCATCCAACTGTCGGGCTAGCATCATCAAGGACACAACAAGGAAGTTCTTTGTTTCTCAAATAAAAATAGTAACATTTAGTACTGGTAGTAGTAGCAGTAGTATCCATTATTTGATTGTACTGCTGCTGGGATCCCTGACACAAGGGTAGGCAGCAGTTGACTAGTCTTCACACCGTGCTTCTCAAATGAAAATGAACACTTAAAGGGTTACACTAAGAGTAGGTCACCTTTATCCGTGGGGTTACCTATATCCGTTGATTTTAAAACCAGGGTATGTATTGGTATGAAGTCGACGGAAGGTAGCTTTAGAATGCAGTATGTTGAAAATATTCTACACTGAAACCACTTAGTCTCACTATCTGTCGACTTTATAAATCATATCCATAAATACCCTGATTTAAAAATGACGGACATACCCTGCGGATACAGGTGGATTAGCGTTACAATCTGCCTTTTTCAGTAACTCAGTAAAAAAGATTTTCAATGCCATTAGGAAATAGCTGAATGTCTACTCTACAAAAAGAAAACTGAAAAGAAAAGTTGCATATTTGCAGGCAGTCACTTGTAATATAGAATAAAGTAAAATGTCAGCAAAATCTAATTCCAAACCTTACTACCTCTCTTCAGAGCTTTACTTTATCTGAAATTCTATATAGCTAAATTCAACTTTTGAACATTCGAGTAATGCAACAAATTTAAAGGTTTTGCTGTTTGTTTGAACTTGTGCATAATAGTACTAGTATGCCGACTTTTGACTCTATATATACCTGATGACGAAGGGTCACAAGATAGCGTAGGCACGCGTCACGTTATTGTGAGTCATTCCGCATGATTACACAATAATGTCTCTATCATCAGGTGTAAGGGAACTGATATTAATCATAGCTGCCAATGCCATATTCATGTGTCATCTACAATTCACCTCAACACCCCATACACACTGTTGTCATCATAACTGTAATAAGTCATATGTGATAGGCTAATCTATAGCATACTGTTAAAGTATAACATTTTTTTTGGTGAAGTAGAAAGCATATGTTACTTGAAACATGTCTTTTTTTTTTAAAGAATTATAAATAATATTGCTAGCTGAGAAGTTAAAATGATTGGTTGGATTGAATCCTAAAATGTGACATAGTTAGCAAATTTTTATTTGTCTAAGCATTATTCAAGAATACAATATGTTCGGAAGGAAACCAGTACATGTAAGAGTACTTGCAAATTACATAGAGAAATTCAAGCCATTCAGAACTGTTATGATTTTGCCAACATAACCAAAATAAAACATTTATCGGCTCAAATTCAATGCTAAAAATTGTGACAGCAAATTGTATATAAAAACATATCTCCAAAAAGAAACCAATAATATTTTAAGTGTGCGTAGGAGGTATTGTAAATTACATTACGGTAGCTTCAAGCAATTCAGAATAGTACTAATAGTAGTAATACTGCCAACGTTGCCAAAATAAAACATTCACCAAACTTCCTGTTCCTGACATTTTATATCAACATGAGCCATTTGCCTAATAGGCTGTAAATGCCTTCTCATGTCCAATATTGTCTGGCTCTTACGTCCGTAATTACCTATGTTCTTGTAACGATCTTGCCATCTTTATTGTGACAAATATCTTTCCTGCATGCGGGAATTCAATAGAGGACCATGAATTCTGAGAATCACCGTAAAACAGTCAAGTTATGGCACGGTCTCAGCGCTGGATTTAGTGTAATTGTTGCTGACGTGGCCTTTTGGGCACTCATACTCTCAAAACAACTCTTATGGAAGAATCCCCAGTTGCAATGTCTGTTAGTCCATGGATAAGTTCATACACAATGCTCACAAGTTTGGGCTTAGGAAAAAAATGTTGTGTTTCCTGTTTCCCTACCTATCCTAGAAAGTCCTGCCGACTCTAGAGACTTTTTTGGGGTGGGCAGTGGAGTTACATAGCTCCCAGTTAGAATTTTTATTCAGCCTGCTTCCTATTGAAGTAAAAAACTGCATGTACTCTAATGAAGGGCAAATGTATCTATTATACACAAAATTCAAGTTTGACATTGAAAGACAAGTGTCCTCATGCATTTAAGTTTACTTCGCTACACTGTATTGTAATATGACACAATAGAGTTTTGGCCAGCCTGAAAAAAATTACAATAAAAAGGTTAATTTTTTCAGGACTGAAACAGGAAACAGAACATTATTTTTCTCAGCCATATTACTTGCGAGAGATCTACTATATCATATAGTAGATAACGAAATAATGACAACATTTGTTTAAAGAAGCTGCACCATAATTCGATACAACATGCAAGATTCTCTATATACTACAAGCCTAACTCTGACTGAGATAGCTTCCACTCAGCACTCATCATCAAACCAATCCCTCTCAAGCTTGGGCAATTTGCCGTTAATTTGGACAGAGATAATAAAGATATTATCTGTGGGTATCATCCCATCTCGCACGATCGTGCCATCGACCCCGCAGATTGTCCTATCGACTGGTGGCCCTTAATCCGATAGAAGTGGCATAATATACTGCTTTTGTTATACCTGGGCCGAGCGTGACAGATTTGGAGAGTTTTCCCTTATTGATCCACAGTTAATACAGTTTGACCCCGAGGAGGTTGCTACTGCTTACAGCTATAGAGAGTGGTGGTGGTGGTTTCTTCACTTGAATTAAGATTTTAGAATTTAGAAAAATCAAGACCATAACACACCCAGGTCAAAAGATACCAAAAATTGGAAAATTTGCTGCAGTACCAAGGTCACATACAAGGGGGCCCAAATTTTACAGTGACTCGCCCAAAAACCTACCCACATAACATTGTAATCCATCAAGAGATTCTTGAGTTATGCTGACTACAAAAACTCGGTAACACTTACTGTGACTTACACACATGTACATGTAGATAGACACACACAAGCAAAGACACACCAAAAACAATATCTCCATTTTGCATACTTCCGAAAATAATTTCATCAGGTTGGTAGAATATAGGATATAGGACTAAAAAAAGTCAGAAGCTCTGAGGAAGGTGTCTGATAGACATCAAAACGTAAGCAAAGTAAGTACATTCTGGTTGTTTTCTCCTATTAGTATGTCCTACAATAATACTGCTTGGAGCCTGAAAATCTTTATTTGGGACCTTAATAACTGCTGCCATACCAAAAATCCATGCAAATTCAAAAGAACATATACACAAGTACTAGTAACTCAACCAAACACAGTGCCCATGTTTTAGGTGACCCTGCTTCAAAGAGTTTGACAGACACCAAGACATTCTGTTACTATCCTATGGGAATACTCGTATATCTTCCAAGCTTTAAAAGCTTCTTCACATTTCTGAGAATGGGAGGAAATAATTGCACTTAATGAAGCCACAAACGTCGACCAGAATACATGCAGTGTGGGGGTATAATGTCATTAGGTGCCATAATGGGCAGGGATAAACTCAGCCCACCCCAAACTGTCATAAAATATTAGTGTCTAGAGGAAAGGAAAGGTTCAGGGAAAACAGCTAGCCAGACCCTTATTCATGGTATTGTAGATAGCAAAATCATACTTCAACAATTTGAGCTCTTTTAATGACCTACATCATTTTGCATACAGTAAAATTAGCCTTACTATAGTGTAATTATTTTGTCAAGATTTGAAAACTGTAATTATTTCAAGTGAACATGCAGGGGTATCCCCAGTCTTATACGTGTACTTGGGATTTGAATAGTAAAATACCAGTACAGTAGAAGCCAGTTAATTGCACAACAGATAACCACACACTTCTTCTGTTAACTGCACAGAATCCCAAAATGCTGTGATGGTGCAGTCCACCTTGATAACTTTATTTTGTTGCACCATTCGGATAATTGCACG
Organism: Branchiostoma floridae; assembly: GCF_000003815.2. Taxonomy (NCBI): domain Eukaryota; kingdom Metazoa; phylum Chordata; class Leptocardii; order Amphioxiformes; family Branchiostomatidae; genus Branchiostoma; species Branchiostoma floridae. Next base: position 22,949,080 of record NC_049990.1, on the reverse strand, counting down.
AATACGCTGGCAAATCGGGTGTGCAATTATATTATTAAATGCTTCTACTGTATAGGACAAAGTTTGTACATGTACAAATTGTATACACATTTCCGCTGCCTAGTTAAAGTCCCTGATTTCCACAAAACCTGGAAAACCTAACAGGGCACGGCTGACCTACAACTGTACTCACTGGGTAATCGGGTACGCGACCCTTGTCATAAAAGGTCATTTTTAATTATGGGGACATAACTTACAACCAAAACGACACATTTGAAGTGATATCAACTGACCCTCCAATAGATATTTCGTCCTTTCGGAGACAACATATTTGCTCGTCGTTAGAAGCGCTGATATTGCTTCGCATGGAAGACACAGTGCTTACTGATGAATTAGTTATGAAGGGTGTGATCATTTTACGGAGCCTGTAGTGTGGGGAATTCCCATGCAAAATCCAACCACACCCAGAAAGGCTGCCAAGTCAGATGTAGCTGGGAAACTGACTATTAAAAACACATCGCCACAGAACTAGACATATTTCATAAAACTAGACCCATTTCATAAAAATCAAGATGCATAAAAACTTGTTTTCCTAGTAGAACTATCATAGAGTGGTGCAGGTAGAGATAATTCATAAAACTAAGTCTAACCATAAATGATATCTATTTCATAGCACTGTAGTATATTTATCGTTGTTTAAAAAAAAAGTCAATTTTGAATCCAGCACCACCAATATTACATTTTTATCATGACGTATAAAGTAGTTCACAATAAGTCAGTTAAAACTATTACCTCTCACTGCAAATATTGTTGTCGATGATATGATGTTAATATATACTCCATTTTTAGATGATATGTAAGTTGTCCTACACCATGTACATATAAATGTTCTTTTTCAATATGTATTGTTTATGTGTTTGTCAGCAGGGCTAGCCCTTTGTAATAGCCATAGGCTAGTTGGGCAGCCCTGGCTGTGTGTTTGTTGCAGCCAAACCAATAAATAAAAAAATAAAATAAAAAACTATTATAGCCATCACTAAGGCAATTTGTAATAAAAGGGTTGCGAGGCATTCTTGGCAGTAAGACGGAAGAAAGGTGGGTTTAAAGTTATAATTATACAGGCCTAAGTAGAGCATGTCCATCTCCGCAACACCTGGTAATTGTAACATGTAATGATGGACCTATACGTGCTTAAGATTACTCCATATACATATGCCTTTGTTACTATTGTCATCACTTACAAAAGTGACGTATCCAACACCTTTTAACAGATGGCAATTTCACAATGGCAGGTAAAGTGAAAATAAGGATCCTTAGGCCCCCATTCCACTTGACGGCGCTCTCACCGCGCTCTCACGGCGATGGCAAACTTGCCCCATCGCCGTGAGAGCGCCGCGATGGCAGAAAAAGCTGCTCTAGTGGAATCTCTCCTGCGACGCCAGCGCGCTCTCAGCGCGACGGAAAACTCACAGGACAGCAATTTTTATGGGCTGCCAGAGAACTTTAAAGATTACTCAACGAATTTCAGAGATAAAGAACGAGATTTCTTACCTTTTGTGTATTTTATTGTATTTCAAGTCATGCTTTTACGTCTTACGTAATTTTAAATTACAAAATCAAGGCTGTAAACAAATCCAATTTTGCTCACTGTAGAGTCGTTCAGCGTGAGTCTAAGATTATGTATACGCTTGACTTGCTGTTTTTTAAAATTAAATTTGCCATGTAACTTGTTCAAAATGAATATCATTATCATGCCAGGTTATTATCGTAAATTATAGAATAGTGAAACGATTTGATCTATTGAAAATAAGTCTTCTATAATCTCAATCTATAGGTTAAGAACATGAAAACTAAAATGTTATTCTGTTGACATTTAAGAATAAGACATAATAAACCTTTGTGTTCTTGATTATTCTATCTTAATCTAATTCATTGTACATTTTGAACAATTCTCCGAGTTCTTTCTCGTCAATTTGTTTTATATCTAATCTGGAGTAATCCTGTGACTCGAAACGCTGAATAAAAGCATTGTATGTGTAGTTGTCCAATTTGTTTTACCCATGATTTTAATTAGGAAGTGATTCATGACACAAAAGTATGATTTGACAACAAAATTCATCAAAATATACTACTTCTTCAAGAATAAAGACTGCATGAACTATAGTTGAGAGCGCAGCAAGAGCGCGGTAAGATCGCCGTCCTAGTGGAATGGGGCCTTTACTACTGTACTTTACATGTACAGGGCTTGAAATACCACCTGCATATGCAGGTTAGTGCAGGTAAAATTGGAGCTGTGCAGGTATTTCTGATGTCTACCTGCACCTAACCTGCACTGGTCCATGTACTGGGTTTTATACATAAATATCCTACGATGTAGGTGTATGTGGATTGTTCTCTTAGCTGCATTGACTGTTACCACCTATAAAAAAAGATTCCTGAACAGTTTTAGTATGATCCATACTTCCCAAATTCCGAGTGGTGCAGGTAAAATTTGTCTGGTGCAGGCAATTTACAATGTTACCTGCGCCAGTGCAGGTATGCAGAAAAAAGTATTTCGAGCCCTGTAAGCTGTTTCTGAATTTTGTTCTTGTTTGGCAACGGGGCCATAAGGTTTTCCACAAAGCCTTTAAAGAGACACATTTTATAGATGGAACAAGGAATGACAGTAACCCCAGAGGTACAGGTATGCATACCAGTAACAACTTGTGATGGATGGGACCTGATTTCATCATAGGCCCCAGGCAAGTAACATGTCTATTCAGGTCTTCTCAGTTCTAAGGGGAAGAAAAGCATATATCCTTGTCTTGGAGATAAGAGCTGAGAGAAATACGGTAGCAGATATTATCTTCTTGTGGGTGTTAATATGTGCATAGATGTATCTTGGACTACTCCACCAAATGCAGTAAGACTAAGAGTAATATTGACTAAAATCAGAGGAAGGAAAAGCATATATCCTTGTCTAAGAGATAAGAGCTGAGAGAAATACGGTAGCAGATATTACCTTCTTGTGGGTGTTAATATGTGCATATCTTGGACTGCTCTACAAAATGCAGAAGACATATGTATAGCAGTATTGGAAGAAAAACATATATTCTTGTCTTGGTGATAAGGTCTGATAGAAATACAGTAGCAGATATTATATCTTCTTCCACTTCCAGGCATTAATATGTTCATATCTTGGACTATTCCACAAAATGCAGTAGACATACATAATGTATATGGAAGTATGGACTCAAAAATCAAGGGAAGAAAAGCATACATCCTTGTCTTTGAGATAAAGGCAAAGAGAAACGCAGATATAAGCAGATATTATCTTGTTGTGGATGCTAAAATGTGCACGCAACTTTTTGGACCGCTCCACAAAAGTGAAACATATGGCAGCACTGACTCAAATATAAAATTCCTATATAATATAGATGCATGCATTTGCTTATTTAAGTTATATGTATCCATTGTGATTGAAATCTTTTCTGGTCGTGATTCCATTTCATAGTACCTTGCTGCCATCTTTCATTTCTTTCCGTCTTTTGAGATTACGACAAGATTGGTAGTCACACAGGCTTAAGCGCTATCTCTGAGTCTAAGAGCTGGGCCATCTCTTATTCAAGACTAGATAACAAGGTATTAACTCTGAAGAAAATGCTGATTACATGGTGTGACCCTCTAAGATGGTTATCTGTAAAACTGATGACTACAATGTCTTCCTGTTATATCTCCATTATTCTATGTCATTTCTGTGACTGCTAAAGGGCTGAAGACAATGCACACAGGCATTAACTCTTTAGACAATGCTGATGACATGGTGTACTTCTAAGATGAATATCTCTAAAAATCATGACTAAAACCCCTTCACATTATGTTTTGTTGTGTTATTTTATGTTCAGTACCTATGAAATTCTGAGATCGTTGGAATTGTACATGTAGACTAGTCAAACAAGCCAACCCTAGCAAAAGAGCCGAAGACAATGCACATGGGTATCAACTCTTTAGACAATGCTGATGACATGGTGTACTTCTAAGATGAATATCTCTAAAAATCACGACTAAAACCCCTTCACATTATGTTTTGTTGTGTTATTTTATGTTCAGTACCTATGAAATTCTGAGATCGTTGGAATTGTACATGTAGACTAGTCAAACAAGCCAACCCTAGCAAAAGAGCCGAAGACAATGCACATGGTTATTAACTCTGTAGACAATGCCGATGACATGGTATACTTCTAAGATGGATATCTCTAAATATTATGACTAAAATACCTTCAAATCATGTTTTGTAATGTTCAATACCTTCTTGCCATTTTTGTGACATTATGAGATTGCTTGGTAGTCATACAAACCTATTACACTAGTAAAAGAGCTGACGACAATGCACACAGGTATAAACTTATAGACAATGCTGGTTACATGGTGTATTTGTAAGATTGATATCTCTGAAAATTATTACCAAAACACCTTCACAAGTTTCGTTTTGTTCAGTACCTTCTAGCAATTACTCTGAAACTCTGAGATCGCTGGATAAATTATAGTCAAACAAACTAGCCTTAAAGTTAAACTGGCTTAAGTGCTAAAGACAAGACAAACAGGTAAAAAATGCTGATGATTCCACACCTGTTATCTCCGAGGACCAAAAGATGAAAACAGACGAACAGCCCAACATTTCTTACCTATTAAGACCTATCTTTACCCACTGACAAGTCCATCCCCAAGGTCATTACCACTCAAGATCTATCACAAGTAAGTAGCCTATTTCCTTAAAGGATGTGATTATAGTGCAAAGAAGAAGAACTCTCGGGAGATTGGCCTGGCCCTTTAATTGGAAGGTGGTTTCTTGGCTATTTAACAAGATAACATGTCATTCTGGGGTGTCCTGCTGGGTTTTAAAGAATGAGACTCTCAGGTTGGCTATGTAATTAAGTCCCCAGGTAAAACAGGTGTATATGGTGGGCTGCTACAGTCCGCTGGCTACGGTGAATACAGAAGTTTGCTGGTGTACAGTGATACCCAGAAAACAACTTTCTTCAACTGAATACTGTAAACGAGAAATGTTCACGGTGGTTTTATGTTCGCGCTTTTCTCGGTGACTACTTCACCGCGAACTTAAAACCTCCGTGAACATTTTTCGATGACATTAAATCCCCACAAACTTGAATGCATTTACAGTATGTTACTCTTTGCAGTAGGTTATCTTTTGGCATTGTCCCTTCTCTGGATAATGATGCTTTATGACTGTATAAAAGCTAAAAAAAAAGGGTTAATGAAAAAGCCTTGTATAGAGGATTATTAGTACTCTCCAAGCAGAGGTTTGGCATTGGCTTTTTTTGGACACGTTCTTTTTTTGGACAGGCTTTTTACTTTGTCCCCTTTTCTTCATTTTCTTCAATGTGTTGAAGTGAATGTGTTTATAAGGCATTCATGCTTGCATCTACCGGAAAGGGTTTTGCCGGCGGACATGACGAAAACTGAAAAGTGGACAAAATAGAAACCCAGACAAAAATGCCTAAAAACATGCCAAAACAGTTGGAGCCAAACCTCTTTTTTGAGAGTATGATATGAAGACAAAACAACATCAGGCTTTCTCTAAAAGACCAAAGTTGTTGAATTACTTGTTAATAGCATAGAAGATCTTATCGTTCAACATAACTGTATGTAAAGGCAGCAGACACAGGTGGCACCTGTTGTATAGTTCTCTGTCTGGAAACACTTCCGGTCATGATCTTTCCTCCCCTTAGGCAAAGTTGTGTTTCAACAACAAGGACTTTCCTCCCTTAACACTTTAAAAGTCACAACAATTCCTTTTAATCATTTGAGAATTGAAACGTCTTTCAATTTCGTGTTAAACAAAACTTTCTGGTTATAGAAGTGTCATCTGGACTTATATTCAGAAGATATTCTAATGATATGGAATACTAGAGTGAATAATTAGTTATCCTTGTCATCTAACCATTATGGTATCACTATCAACTGTCAAATTGACTATTACAGTACAACTGATATTTGGCACTGGCTCATTGCCATTAATGAGAGAAAGCTAACACAAAGAGGTAACGTTATAGACGAGAAGACCTTGTCAAACACAGGCCCTAGCGGTGTGCGATGTCCAATAGGAATCTCTTACACATTTGCAGAATGAAAACAATTTCTGGCGGTCCATAGCAAAGCCGTAATCGTCCGTCAGAACCCCATTTCTGTCCATCAAATGGCCCATGGCTGTTGATTGGTAAGGGGACCGTTCATTGCTAGTTGGGGGAGAATCACTATACAGGATGAGATGTGGGTCTTGTGCATCTACTCACCAAAAACTATTTCACAAATTTCAACTTTTATACAAATGTGTAATCTAGTATAATAAATAGACTTAGTAGTTGCTGTTTAAACCATTCAAGAAAGAAATTCTGAAGGAACTGGGTTTTGGAAAGAATCTGCGTTCAATTTAAATGGGTCATACTTATCATATAACGCAGTTTCTGGTTACGATTCAATTTCAACTGAGCATCTGGATAGGCTCAGTGTTTCCATGCAATGCATTTTTCAGCTGATATGATGATGGTGATATCTAAGACATACAGAAATGCCAAAGATATTAGAGACTAGTATCATTATATGGAATATCACACCTTGTGTATCAGACTCTAGTTTTAGCCCTCATGAGCTTTATGGCAAGGTGATATAATCGCAAAGCAGATATTTTAGTAGGAAGTAGAAAGGCAAGATCTTAACATTTTCAAGCTGTAAGCTCCGAGACACATAAGCCCAATGCTCTGAGGAACTGTGAGCTTGAGATAGATTATTGTCTTTTTACATCTGCTTGGAGATTGATTAGTGTAGATGCATTTAAATTTGCGGTGATTGAATTACACGGTTGTGGGAAAATTGGGAGTTTGCAGTAGCACCATATGGTATACTGTAGACACATACTGTAATGGAAAAAATGTAGTGGTTTTGAATTCGCGGTGAAACGTCCACCACAAAAAAACACGAACATAAAAACACTGCTAACATTTCTGTATTTACAGTAATATTGACTGGGAACAAGTCAGCTCAAAGAAACCTAACCAGTCTCCATTTTAACTGGCTCTGTTTACATCACTCCCCATCATAACAGAACAGACCACACAGATCTGACGCATATTTGTTGGATCAACACGATTGTTACTGGTACAAGTATCGTGTAAGAGACACAATGGGGAGCTCAAAGACCAAAAATTACTGTTGTCTTCAAAGACAGGCTTTACAACATGAATTTGCGGTGGTCTTTCTAGAACTAAAGGAATCAGTGTCAATATTGTCGTCCACTTTTTTTTTCGTACAGAAATATTGTACATGTATACTAGTACTAGGATACATAATAATAGACATTTCCATTTGTATCTAAAATCTGATACATGTATGTATTCAAATGTCTATTACAGTTTTCAATGTGCATTTTCTTTAATATTTCAAGGTGCTTTGAGATAAGAAATTGCAGCTAACATGCTAGTATATGTTTCTCTTCTTGTTTCTAGAAGAACAGCAAAAGCATATCTTCACAGCATTTGTATGCAGACGTTGCCACACCACTCACTCTCAATCAAGTCTTCCCAACACAATATCCTGGCATTTAGACGTTGCCGACATTCCTATATACAATATCTCCAAAGGACATATGTGCCATACTGCATACACATTAATACACACTCACCATTATATCAATGGGGGCAATCACGCGGAAAATCGCTCTTATTCTACAACTCCTTGGCGATTGTTTCGGTGATTTAGGTCGACGGAACTACGCCTCACGTTATAAGGTTACAGGTGAAATGGTACTAATCCATCTATTGGCATTTCTTTATTTTATGTCATATTTTATCCCTCATATTTTTCCCAATAGAAACAGTCTGGATAATATCTAGAGGTCAGCTGAATAAATTGTCCATTAGCGCTGACAACCAGTTAAGGTCAAACAAAACAAAGATGTGAATCACAGGGTGGGGAGGGGGGCGACATTTTTTTGGTAGCAAGCGTGACGTGATCTTGTTTCACGTTTGCAAATAGCTGAGCAGCAACTGCAACAACAAGGGGCTGGGTTTGACACACATCACACATGGCCGACAGGGGCTGGACAAACTCAGGACAGTTTGTCCTGCTGTCCAGCAAGACTGGACAGTCTACAGAATACGACAGCGCACACAAGCCTGGTATGGCCAATGTCATGTTGGTTTGTGGGCTAGGAGTGACGTCTTCACAAACAAGGGCAAGACAAGGGAAGAACGGAAGATGTTACAATTGGTAAAGTCAGCATTCGTGAAATCCCCAAAACAAAAGTGGACTTGCATACATGTTTGTACAGTGCCTACAACAGAAGTCAGCAGGGTAAGGGTTAACTAGAAAGGCTACATTTTCGACAAAAAAGCAGGACGTTTCTATTATATAACAATATAAAACTTAAAAGGGGAGAAAAAAAATCATCAGAAAAGAAATAAAAACGTGCAATGCCTTGTTTGCAGGATGAAAACGTTGTATTACTTGTAAGATATTTGTCTATATAAGATATCTGTCTTAAAAGGAAAGAAAGGGAGAAGAGAGACAAAAATGTTTTCTATCAGAAAAATGGTTAACCAAGAGAAAGAACCACATGGCCTGATCTTAAATCTGCCATTCTAAGCTTGTGAAAACACATTGTCATCAATTATTTTATTTACAGAAGTTCAGATTTTTTGGCTGGATGCAGTGAAATTTTTGTCCGTCCCAACAAGCAAATTTCTGTCCCAGGACGGACGGAGGGACAGGTCTTGGAGACAGCCATGATCAAGGACGTTATATCAGTCCTTGCCATGATGTACTGTTAAATATTGCTCCTCAATCTTTTATTGCGTTAAATCTACAACTGCACACATGAACAAGGAACTACATCATCATGGGCGTTGCCCTACAAAAACAATGTAACCATGTACTGTAAGTTCACAATCATTGGGTTGTTTTGAGAAATGTTATTACAACAAAAAGGCATGTTGTCCATGAAGCTCTCACTATTCAGTATTCCTATGGAAATGTAGCCAATTTATGTAATTGGGAAAACAATTTTCCTTGACAATAAACCAACATTATGATTGTAATATACACCCGGTATCTTTGTGACAAATTATGTGTGACAGAGTTGTAAATAGTGCTAACTGAATTATGATGGGGTAGAAATGTGTGCTTTAATACATACATATTATGCTGTATTCTATGCTTCTTTTATGCCAAAATTTATACTGTAGACACTGAAGTTAGTGTACTGAAGTGAAAGATAATAAAAAATGGCTACCCAAAGGTGGTCAGTCCTTCAACACTATTTTGTATTGTAGCAATGACAAACTAATAGTTACAAAGGTGATGACATGATAAAGAGATTTATAGATAACTTTATAAACTGTCAATTTTGTCTTTCACTAGACACACAAATAGATCGCTTCAGAAAAAATCTATACAGGAACGGCACACTTCCATCCCAATACAATCCATTTCCTTCAATAATTAAGACATTAGTTCGTCATTAGAGCCAAATCTGGCATCCCCTGAAAAATTGATCAGCTATAACAATAATTAATGTGTCAAGCTGCTGGGGACAGCCATGAAATTTTCAGAGCTGACTCTTGGCAAGGGTTCGCAGACTAACAAATGTTCTGCCCCGGAGAATGAATCGTCCGGCGTTAACGGTATTGACTTTGTTTCTAGACACATCGGTTACAGCGAGAAAACCTTTTAGGAAATGTTTAACAGCAACTGGCACGGATCTATAACTCATTTTACCAGAGGAATGTCTTTGTGATATACAGTTTGATACGTATATGTTTTTTTATGTATTATTGTATTACTTTGAAACTGGAACATTGTATATGCAAGTACTGTTTTATGGAATTAAAAAATCAGTGCCGCTGCTTGGGCTATCCATTGTATTGTCTTGTTACAATTCAATAAAAATTCCTTGGATCATTTCAACAATCCATGTAGTGTTGTACATGTTTAATTGTATCTCCTCTGCTCCAATGAGCACAAGTGCCCTTTTCTACGCATTTCCAGCCCCCAGAACAAGTCATTACTGATGGTACCCATCTGTTCAAGTAATAAAAGTCGCAGGGAAAGTTTAAAGGGTAAATATTTGAGAGGAGTGTTGTATTCTGTATGGGTTCTAGTGAGGCGATTTCTGTGTGTGTGTGTGTGCGGACCACATCTGGTTCTGTAGGGTGAAACAACACATTCTAGTACTGGTAGCACAGGTGGTAAGGTACTGGGGAAAAGGCTGAATCATTGAGTTTCTGCATCAGTAGTATGTGTGGGTGGGAGGGGGGTATTAAGGGTGATAGTACAAGCTTATTTCACAGATTGCATACCCTGAGTCATGATAAATGAACTGACTAGAAAGAAAACATTTTTGCAGTAATGTAGAATGTTTTTGCCAAGCTACTCGCACACCATATTGTGTCATCATCAAGTATTGTGTCTGACTCTGAAAAAAAACAACATCTTCTTGTTTTTTTGGACGAGGGTATTAACAATAATTATTTTATACCATTAGACTTTAGTATTTTGTGAAAAAAACACACACACTATAACTTGAGGCATATCAGCCTTACTACAATTCATTCATGACTAATGTGCTTCTTAAATGCTTTTCAAAGCATGATCATTTCAACTACAAATCACTACATCTCATCGTACACCCTGAAACCTACTTGTCTTAGTACCAAAAGCAAACAGCACCCAAATTCTACTTGTGTGAGAATGCTGAGAATATTTTCTATGAGTATGACTCAATCAAATTTGCAAAGATCTGTGACTGATGTGTGTGTGTCAGAAACTGTAATTGTGAAGGGAAGGATAATTTGATGACATTTGCATCCCATTGTGTCCATCAGCCATCACTCACTGTGTGTTGTCACTCCCTCTGGGCAAATGCTATCTTGTCATCTATGTCCACCCACTGTGACTTAAAACCCAGCTGAGCTAGTAGTCACTTATGTTCAGTACATCATGTACTGATTTCCAGATGTAAACATATTGTTTCTAAGAATCAAACTTAAGCTTTGCTGGACTAGAAGGTATCAGATCTAAAAAGGTAAGTCCCACTTGAAGTAGTCAAACCAGTAGTGTTTAACAATAACAGCTTCTGTTCAAAGGTACCCTGAAAGCCACTCTACTTTCATGTCCATCCTGAATTTTTATAATGATGATACTATTACTAGTAATGAATTGCAGTTTCTCTTCTTGTACGTTGTAGTTTAACTCAAGAAGGTGATCAAACAAAATCACACTTAAACAGAATAGCCTGATTAAATCTCGCTTATAGCAGCCCGCCCAACATCTGGGGGGGGGGGGGGGGGTGGGGGGCTAGAAGGGGAGGGACCAGTTACAGCCATGGACAGCAGAGTTTACCTTACACAGACTATAACTTCAAGTGCAGTCTGTCATGTGTGAGATGTCTCGGTCAGTTACAGAAATAACACAGAGGTCACAAAGGTCGCCGTTTATATCATCAGGAGCCAGACAGGGCTGCCAACATGACTGGTACACACATGGGACTTCTGCACAGTCAAGTCATAGTTTGCTAAATCTCAATCTGTACAAAACAAGTTAGTATTGACCAGGGTTGTAGCCAGCACCCATCCTTCTGTCCTTTGACGAAATTTTTCAGCTGGGGCCGAAATTTTTTTTGCCCATTCTGTCCTCTGTGACAGACAAAAATTGACAGGTAAAGTTATAAAAAGGCTGTCTCCCTTGTGTAATTTTTCAACAAAACAAATGCTATTGAATAACTTTGTCTACCAGCAAAATCTACACCTTAAAATGTAGGAAATAGTGCTTCAGGGGCTATTTCAAAATTTTTTGGGGACCATGCCCCCAGACCCCCTAGGAACGTTGCGCCTTGGGCACTCGAAAGGATTCAAAATCGAGGGGACGGAAAGTGATTTCAGGCTGGCAACAACCCTGGTATTGACCCTCCGAGAGTTGAACCAAGTTATCTCCGTTCTCTCCGAACCATAGAGTTCAAACGGTGACGTTAAAGGCAAAGGTCCCTCCTGTGCATTCTAAATGGCCAAGGCCAATTGAAATTGATGCTTTCATTGGCTGGCTAAGCCTCCGATACATCAAGGGCAAAGAGTTTATCTCCCAGTCAATACTACCACACTGGCTCGCTTCCAACTCTGCGAATTATTGGGCCAATCAACATTAGGTGGGAAGGACTTAATTCAGAAGTGTCACTTCGCACTTTGGTTTAATTAGCACAGTTGCTACCTTTAGCGAGGTTCAAAAGCTGACAGGAATGACATACCAACTGTCACACAATGTAAAATACACCAGACAATGAGTCTACAGTCTGATTTGATACTTCCTTTTGTTAGGAAGCACTCAGTAAGAATGCGTTTTTGTATTCGGTGAGTCACACTTACATACAGTTTACGTAGTTGGTCCTAATAGTGCTAGACTTAAGATAAAGTGACGGTATAATCATATTTGAGTGCCACATAATCATATCAAGTGGCTATTGACAATTATCAAACAACAGTGGAAACAGCAAACTGAACTAACGGGTTGAAGACATAAACGGTTGTCTGGGGCCTTGAAATCCTTGACAATGGCAAACTAAACTAATTGAGCGAAAACATCAACTGCTGTCAGGGGCCTTGAAATCTTGACAATGGCAAACAAAACTAATTGAGCGAAGACATCATCGGTTGTCTGGGGCCTTGAAATCCTTGACAACAGACTTGAAATTGTTTTGAAAACAGGACATGAAAAGGAGGATGCGACAACAATTGACGGACGACGGTTTGACACAAGTGTAAACAGGATGAGTAACAAAAGCTGCACTGTGTACCTGTTTACATGGTTCTGGTTTTGTTTTGACAGCAAGGTTTGGGTGGATATTCTTGGATATTGTCCTGAGTCTTTGTTTTGCTTGTATTGTCTTGTAATTTCAACAAGCCTGGCATATGTTGTTGGGGTCCCCATAGAAATCAGTGTTGAAGGGATGATCAATACATCTACTCAAACTCAATGACTGACTCTCTTAGTCTCTACAGTCTACTCACTAACGTTATTCTGTTTTCCGTCTGTTGTTCCCAGCCTTGCGAGGGCTAACGTACATCCAGGAAATAAAACACATTACCCTATCATGTATCCCTCAACAGGAAGTAATGTACTGGCATTACAATGTATAACTGTGGAGGTCAAAACAAACTGTGATGGGTGCTAAGGAAATGATCATAGTAAATTATCGCTCAAAACGTTCTGGAGATACAGTCCCAAGAATGTGGTACGCACACCCATATGCCCCGTAAATCTAAACCTCCATTTTCATGGAGGTAATAGCAATACACAAGCCTCTAGTTTAGTAGTTACCTACCTGTATTGGTTACACTATAACACATGTACAGCAGGCATCCTTCTGGTCTGGGAGTTGCACAAAGTTCATTTCTCGGACTACCTCCGCAAACACGTCGTCCACGTTGTGTTTACTTTTCGCCGACGTCTCCAGGAACGGTACGCCCCAACTCTGCGCCAGGGCCTTTCCCTCTGACGTAGGCACTTCTCTCTCGCTCTCCAGGTCGACTTTGTTCCCGACCAATACCAGCGGGACTTTCTCCGTCCCCTTCACTCTTATAATCTGATCTCTGATTGGCTTGATGTCTTGAAACGTTTGGTAGTTAGTAAGGCTGTACACCAATAAAAATCCTTGTCCGTTCTTGATATACAAGTCTCTCATGGACGCGAACTGTTCCGTCCCGGCCGTGTCTAAGATTTCTAAGACCGACGGCGCTCCGTCGACCTCGATCTCCTTCCTATAGAAGTCCTCGATGGTGGGGTCATACTTTTCCATGAACTGACCGGTCACAAACTGGACGGTCAGTGCACTCTTCCCCACCCCTCCGCTGCCGAGCACCACCACTTTATATTCCCGCATCTTAATCATGCAGTCTTCTTTTCACCTGTGTTCACCTGGGTGAGAAATGGACAAAAAAACAAAACAAAATCATCAGGTATTCATGAGGAAATAATTTGCATATCAGTAATGGGGACCATATCTGTTATTCTTTCTTTCATATTCATAATTCCGCGAACCATAACAGTGGATAAAGTTGTGTTTGACGTCAGAGTTTTGTTGTGGTATGATGAAACAATGAGTTCCCGCGGGAGTGATCCCACTCCGCCCGGCTGGCTGGCGCTAGGCGGTCCCCGGGCTCATGCCATCCGGATGTGACAGAGACAACCCAACCCAACACGCTCAAGTCTAGCGCCTGGCCGTGTTAGCACGAAACATCGAAACTCTCCCGTTTCTAATCGCTTAGTAAGAATTCGAAGGGCTGTTGAAGAAATATTATGTGTGAGCAAGCGGATCTTACTACTGTTTTGAAAATCTGGAATTATTGATTAGAACATGATAGACAGCAACATGCCCAAACTCTGGAAAGCGGAACCCCCCAAAAAGTAGGACCATCGCTTACCCGCGCCGTGGAACTTCGCAGGTCAACCGCCGAAAAACGCCGAAATAATCCTCGCTCTCATCGGCCTTGGGCAAAGGCTGGCTCCTGGTCGGCAAGGTGTGGTGCGTGGGTCGTCTTACGCGCGCATTTTTGTCGCAAACTTCAGAAATTCCTCCACAAATTTGCTCTTGACGGAAGCTTCACCCCCATATCGTGGGTGGGACAGCCGCGCTAGGGACTCTGGGAAATAGCCGACCTCTCAACTTTGACCTCTAAGTCAACGTTGAACTTTGATCAACTTTGACCTTTCAACCTGATTATCCAACCACGCATGCGTCAGATGACGTTGAGTCGATGCTTTCTTCACACATTGATCTATAGTTTCGTTTTACTGCGTTTTAAGACGTTTCTACCGAGTTTTTAGGGTAAGATGCCTCAAAGTAGGTCTTACTCAAGGTCGAGAAGTCGGAGTCCTGTCAGACGGCGGTCAAGGAGTCCGGTTCACCGCGGTTATAAAGACTCAAGAATCAAGCAAGAAGACAACAGGACAGGAAAACACAGCAGAGGGGATAGCGACAGGTGACATACAAATTATTTGAAGACTTCTTATTTTGTAGCTACTCATAACATGTAACGTTAACGTTAACTGTAAAGCTAACGTTACATGTATTGAAATTTTCTTCTCCTTTCATGTTGTAACTATTAGAATTATTAACGGAAGTCTTGATGTGCAAGCTGTTCTATCCCTCCCAAGGAGGACCTCCTTGATCCCTCCTGACTGATACTTTGACTCAACAGATAACAAAATACAAATTATACAATAATATCAATACAATGCTAACACAAAGGTATACATGGATTAAACTTTTCAATGACGACTGTAGCCTTCTTCAGGTTCATGTTAGGGATATTTGACGTCAGCAATTGGTCAAACATGCCAGGAAGTATTATAAACATAACGTGTAACATCGTGTTAATAAGATCACATGTCTGTAACTCTCCCGAGTTTACATTCGGAAGTGATGGGTTATTATTGATCCTGAAGAAGGCGACGGTCATTGAAAATTTGATAATCGAACATGTATACGGTTTTAGCTTAGTAACTTAGTGTTGAAAGACAGTTATTAACTTAAGACGTCGATGTAGGTTAGACATCCAGGTAATAAGATACGCCAAAGATAGTTACTCAAGCAACTGGATATGGTTTTGAAATCCAAATTGTCTTCAGCTTGACTTTGGCTTAGCTTTGTTTTCTTTGGACTCCAAATTGTCTTCAGTCTGAATTATCTTACAACCTTTCCTATTGGACATCTGAAATTGTCTTCATTCATAGTTAGAGCATAAAAGACCTGTTTCTTGCAGATCACTTCAGTGTCACTGACGAAGGAAAGTGGATTCTTTCCGAAACGTCTGACCGTTTCAAACCATATCCAGTTGCTTGAGTAACTATCTTTGAGTTATTAACTTAAGCCTTGTAGTTGTACTATGATTACTACCAATACAAATGAGCTTCAATGATATACAATTTTTTTTTTTAAACAATGTCATTTCATTGTCTATCCCCAGAAACAGACATAGGAGCAGAAGTCCCAAACAGAAGTCCAGGAATGGGGACGTACATGTACACTCCACAGACAAACACAGGTAAAGCCATGATGTTGCCTTTTCTGTTAGGCATACACAGGCAATAAATATTGTGATTTTCCATAATTCTTAGGGAAAACCTTCTCATTCATGTGATTTGTAGTGGTGAGATCACATTTTGCATTGTTGCCTTCCTCAAATTAAGTGCAATAAGTAGGGGTTTCTGACATACCCTCGAGGAACATTTGACGACAAAGTTTGATTGAGACATTTTTAATTTATAGGACCTTGCATGAATGTAGTGACGACATTATTATTGTTGAATTGAACCTGCAGACTTGCCATACTCGTGAGAGTGGCCGTCCATCATTGTTGAATTTGCTTCTAACATATGTAACTATCTGTATCATGGAGTGAAGACCAAGTAATCCTATTCCTTTATCTTGTCTTCAAAAGTTGTAAAACTTTGATAGATTACCTATACAAAAATCCCATGTTTCATTCCAAACCTAAAGATGGTTTCTGCCATTTCTTGTAGAGAATGGGACAGACATCAGACAGGGTCTTCACACGACAACTTCCTAAGCAGAGATGACAACAGGGATGGCCCGCCACGACACAAACACGCCGGGGCCAGGAACCACGGTCTGGATGACCAACAGACAGCCTTCATGGAGAGGTATGCAGGGCTCGAAATACTTTTTTTCCGCACACCTGCACTGGTGCAGGTAACATTGAAAATTACCCTCACGAGACAAATTTTACCTGCACCACTCTGAATTTACTAAGTACCATACTGAAATTGTTCAGGAACCATTGCTATTTTTTCTTTTATACTATTAGGTACATGTAGTTACATTCAATGCAGCTAATAACAATTGACATACACTAAAAGATAATAGGACAGAATGTATAAAACCCAGTACATGAACCAGTGCAGGCTAGGTGCAGGTAGACACCAGAAATACCTACACAGCTTCAATTTCACCTGCACTAACCTGCATATACAGGTGGTATTTTGAGCCCCGGGTATGGCTACAAACTCGCGTACAAACTTTGTCAGTGCTTACGCCAAAAAGCAGTTACTGACAAAAGACGACACTGGATGGTTGTCTGAAATGTCTGACCGCTTCCAAAATCATATCCATTTGCTTGAATAACTGCTTTTTGGCATATCTTCTTATAACCTGTATGTCTAATCTTCATCAACATTTGACAGTGTTTGCCTTCTGAAAAAACGAAATGCGATCCATACCATGAAGGGACCTTGAGTCCAATCTATTCATGCCACAGCCAAGCATACCAGGACTCCCTGCCCTACTTGATGCTGCAAGCTCCTTTGTACATGTTTGCCCCCTAGTGATTGGTTTTTGAACTGCAGTCTCTATTTCTTGTCTCCATGCTAACATGTGTTCCTGTGCCTGTTACCTAGGAGACGAGAAGAGCGGGAGAGAATCGGCATGATGGGAGCTCCGGAGATATGGGGGAGGTCTCCTGACCATCCAGACCCTGAGTACGTAATTTAACAGAAAAAAGTCATAGAAAATGAACAAGTCAATAGTCAAAAGAAGATGTATCATTCTATCTTAGATATGGGTGTCACTGACTCATTTCCTTGTAATATGCTGTGGCAATTACTTTGGTATAGAGCCAGTCCAGTATATCCTATAATATTGCTGTTTATTGTATTAGAAAAATTGACTCTGATTAGTCATTTTGATGTATGAAAGCTCAAAATTTTTAGAACAAGTTTAAGTAGCAGTGATGATTGTCATAGGAAGGCCAAGAATTGTGTAATGTAAATGACATATGTTTTTTTAATGGAAAATGGGTGTGATAATGTAATAATGATGATGGAAAATTTGGTATCACACTGCAGTTCTGACGTGAACTCTCCACAAGAAGACAGCGAGAACAGCAGCAGCAGTGGGAGTGACTCAGAAGGTATGGTATATATGTGCACATCCAGCAAGTAACAACCTGATACATGTGCATATGCGCTGCATCTCTAAGTGTAAGAGTTTGCTAGTTGGTATTTACATATACAAAGTATACATGTAGATCTGTTTTTCAGCCTTAGCATTGCACTTATATGAACCAAATAATGGTTATGTGTCCCTATTCAAAGTCTTGTTTTGATACAAAAAAGAAATATGTTTCAGCTTTGCATGTTGTATATGGGTATTTCAAGTATGGTTTACCTTACGAGTCTTGTAGCCATATTCAATGGAGTCACTCCTTAACATTGCAGACAAAAAGAAGAAGAGGAAAAAGAAGAGCAAGAAGAGAAAGTCTAAGAAGAGGAAGAAGCGCAGAAGTTCAGACAGTTCTGATGACTCTGATGACAGCAGTGATGACAGCTCAGACTCTGAAGGTTGGTTGTCACTGTTTTTGACTGGCTAAATGGGTCTATTCAAAGTTTTAGTTCAGATGAATTAAGTGTGACAGAAGCTTTCACATGTATGGTAACATTACTCAGATTATCTACAACGTGCTCAGATTCCTTTAATCTGTGTGCCAGAATTTGATTCTAGTGTTGGCGCCAGCTTGGATGTGTTGTAAAAGATGGAATGGTGATGTAATGCTGGCACCCTGTGTATTCAGGCAAAAGCCTCAAACATCAAAACCTCTGTATGTAAAAGGACCATGGGTCATGGTATGGCCAAACATGCGAGACATAGCTAAGCCACATTACACCCTAGCTAAAAGCACCATTCCTTGTCCTCAGTCTAAGGTCTGACCACTTTACCTTTTACCCAGGCATCCTTGTATGTGTCCTCGAGCCTAAAACTTTGATGATTTATCTTGCTTTTATAAAATATGATACGTATTATGTATATTGATTGTTCACATCTTCCTCCCACAGAAGAAATCAAGAAGAAGAAATCAAAGAAAAGAAAACACAAGAAGAAAAGGTAAACTACAATCTGTGATGGATGATACCATCAGCCTGTCAAGTTTCATTTGTGCAATCCTTACATCTTTGACTGCAACAACAGGAATGAAACATGCAAGTTTGTAATATCTGTATATTTCAGTATGTGATTGTAGTGGAAGAGCAATTCTTGACAATCTTTTTCCTACCCAGCAAAAAGAGCAAGAAAATAAAGAAGAAGAAGAAACAAGTGAGCAGCAGCAGCAGTGATTCTGACTCAGACTCTGAGGAGGAGGTCACCTATGTTGAAAGGAAAAGTAAGTACAGCGATGCTTAAAGTGGGTTGTATTTTGATAGTGAAAGTGATCTTAAGAATTTACTTGTTAGACTTGTAGGTAAGTTGTTTTTCTTTGAAACTCATTTTGTGCAATGTCACAATTCTTAAATTCAATTGAGGAAATGTGAAGCAAGAGAAAAGACATTAAAGTAGGTACTTTGGAAAATAACAAAGGCTAACTTTATCTAAAGTAGAGAGCTTCAATTGTGCTGGAGAGTCATAAAAATTCATTTTACCTGCTCAGTCATTATTTCATTTGTAACTCAAGTATAAGAACCATATGAGTAAGGTGTGAACCTTATGAGTAATATGTCATTACTAACTTGTGACTGTCTAGTATCTGTCAATACAATTTCTTACTAGACTTTCATAGTTAACTTTGCTTCTTGTCTGTTCAGGAACCCTGAGTACTGAGATGATCGGTCCTGACCCTCTAACATCAGGAGGTGCTGGTGGGGGTCTCACTAAGTAAGTCATGTAGCTGAAGATATTACATCATGTAAAAATATAAGTATGAGCCTTGGTTTTCTTGCAACTAAAGGCTAAAATTATGATATAAGAGTATAATGGGAAAGGACAACCTCAAGCGAGCCGTACACACTTATGCCACATCTTCAGAAAAGATGCTGGAGGCACATAATTAATGCTAGAATTGTACTAAAGTTGGACTCATTTGCCACAACTTTACTCACAAGGTCCTCATTGACTACAATGCACAAATATCTGAACGTAACATATTATAATATTAATCTTTGTGACTGAAAATTTCCTGCTTAATTCATGAAATAGAATACTAGAAATTCTTATTTCTGTGTGTGCTTTTAAACTAATGAAAGAAATATGAACATTTTGATCCCATTGAGATTGGTGAGTGACCCTTGACCCTGTTTCCGTAGTTACGGCCACGCCCTGCTCCCAGGTGAAGGTGCGGCCATGGCTGCGTTCGTGCAGGAGGGGAAGAGAATCCCCCGGCGTGGTGAGATCGGGCTGACCTCGGACGAGATCCAGACGTTTGAAGATTCCGGATACGTCATGAGTGGCAGCAGGTTGGTCACCTTTCGTCAATAGCTTTTATTTGTTTGTTTGTTTGTTTATCTAATGTGGGGTGTTGCCTACTAGTATGGTGCCGCCTTTCAAATAAATTGTGCTCTAAAAGGGAAAAAACGTACGTAACATATCAACATCAAATGAAATGCATTTGTAAAGGTAACGTTTCAAGAAATGATAACCATTACCACAAATTCCTTATTACATACAAAACTAAAGTAAGGCTACACCAATTTAATTTATTGGTTCTCGGATTTCCCGACCCATTTATTTCTGATTTGCAAAAAAAAAAAAAATTTAGTCCCCAGAAAAATAATATAGGTTTTGCTATTGCAGACCTTTATAAAACCCCATTCCAGGGGCACATATTGCTGATAAACCAATCAGAGCGCTTATTTGCAGTCACATGATCAGAACAGTGGTATAAAATCAAAGGAAGAGATTCATTGGATAAATCATGCCATGAAAAACTGAAAACTTGACTACTTTACCTTGTTTTTCTGTGTTAAATAAGTTCGCCACAGACTTTTTGCAATTTTTTTTCTTTTTTTTTTTCGACCGCCCGCCCCAATATTTTTCTGAAAAAATCCGAGAACCAAGAAATTAAGTTGGTGTGGCCTAATATTAGTACATATGGTCATGATACAAAATAAGTAATGTAAGGATGTAACATTAACTGCGATGCTGATTTTTTTCTGAATAAACTATAAACTAAACTAAAACATGACTTGAAATCATAGCTTGAATTTCTCACAGTTTCATGGTTTTCCTTAACATTCAGTATGCTAAGATAGCCGTTTTGGTGCCAAATTTGTATTGCCAATGATAGTTATTCAAGCAACTGGATATGATTTTGGAAATGGCCAGACGTTTCAGGTAGCGTCTACTATCTTTTGTCAGTGACACTGAGGTGTTTTTTTTTACATAATGGTCACCACGTAGTCAAGGTGTGACTCAAAGGTCACTCCAAGGTTATGGGTTAGATTGTAACTGTAACGGTTACCGTAACTTTGAATCGATATGTGAAGAATGTGAAGACAAAGAATGCTTTAAGTTTATGATTTAATGGCAATTGCACAACATATGTGACCAAGCCTGTAAGTGAATGAATGAATGAATGAATAAATTATTTTATTGCTCAACAATCGCACAAGGTACAGTGTATGGCAACCAATAACAACTAATAGCTATTAAATGAACCAATTAGCAACAGTCGTATTTAACGCAAACTCCTCTCTTCCCCAGGCATCGGCGTATGGAGGCCGTACGTCTGCGCAAGGAAAACCAGATCTACAACGCTGACGAGAAACGGGCTCTCGCAAACTTCAACCAGGAGGAGCGCTCCAAACGGGAAAACAAGATCATGGGGAGCTTCCGCGAGCTCATCTACAACAAGACTAAAAACAAGAAGTGAACTCATACATTGTACCCATTGTTAGATGTGTATTGCAATGGCAACACAGACTACAGTAGTCTTGCATTTCTCAACAATCCTCTTGTGATTGTGACTTTTTATGAAATATTACAACAACAATAACAGTTACTATAGTCTGGATGAAATTAAGAGGATAAAAAGTTCATTGATTATTGCGGTGTTTGAATGTAAATTTTATTATTCCCAATAAATTTTACAGCATAGAGGACATGGAAAAGACATTTGGCAAGTGGCACAGGCTTGAGTCAGGTGGGGGGGGGGGGGGCTGTAAAAAATTGTTGAATTTGTAACTTCAGAAACATTGTGTCCTGCATTTTTAAAAGGCAAATTTTAGGAAATAAAGAAAAAAAAGAATTACCTTTGTTACAAGCCAATAGATATGCCCCCTGTGCTGGTTGAAACACAGTAAGGGATCCAAATCACAGCATAGGAGGCCCTTACACTCAACTGTGTTGGGTAAAACCCAGCTTCTTGTACAGTACAGTAAGGTTGTTTTATCTTCTGACAGATTTCTCTAGTTCAGGCAGACAATATCATTGTGAAAATGCTGTTATATGTGGATTGGGGAGTTTGTCATTTTAGTAGCAATCATATCACACTTTATGCTCTACTTCCGTTCCAACTTCAAATAAACATGTTCAAATTTGATAGCAACTATTTGTTTTTTCATAGATGGCTTGCATGTATATTATCATGTTTTATTGTATATGTTATAAAGGTTGAAAAAAAAATCTGGCCCGGATGCTTTGCTCATACTGTTGTTACACAAGATGACACATATGTACCTGACTCATATTTAACTAAGCGCATATTGTTTGTAGACCAAAGATATCTGAAAAAGGCACCCTGTAGCTATTGGTATTGAAGATTATGACAATAAGGTCCCCTGTGAAAACTTGAGCTATTTTTTTAGTGATAAAATTAACTTACCATCTATATCTCCAAACATTACTATTATATAGCAAGAACTTTAACCTTCATCCTTCTAAGGTATTCTTTTTGTATCAAATTTGTATCAGTTTCAGACTAAGGTAACATGCAGGGGGTTAAAGGAATGTCCTTTTTGAAGGAAGGAACAGGGAAGGAAGGACAAATAATATTCTTATTACTCCATATTCAGATTTACTGAATTTGAGGAATAGATAAAACATAGACAAGCTGTCCAGTATGTATGTCTGTAAATAAAGTTGACACCTTTTTCAATCTTATTATTATGGCAGTTTTATTTCAACACTGAAGTATTTTGAAGCTTATTTGTTTAAACACTAAGTCTTGAATGATCAACTATTCATAAACTGACATACATGACATGTCAGATCTGTATAACATGGTTGCACAATAAGTTTTAGAGGGTCTAGCCTTGATGGTAGTTTGTACACACAATAAATCAAAAGAATGTAATTTTTTTTATAAATAGTACTTAAATAAGTCATGGAAAACAATAATCATATTCTAAAAGCTTGCATAAAAACAGGTCTGTGATGAAGTCACAAAAACTACTTGCCAAATGACACATCAATGTACATTGTACTAACAGACTATCAGGAGTGATATCAAACTAGCTGAAGAAGATGAAGGAAGAATCATGCTCCCTCATTGTTGGCCAAAAGAGAAATCAGACACACCTATAACACAGGAGCTGTTTGGGAATTCAACTTTGGGCTTCATTGGCTACTTTGAAAGAGTGAAGCTTCACTTTGATGTAAAATGCTTGTAGACATCCAAATTACTTCACAACAACAAGCTCCTTCAGGGATGACTGTAGCAATGACAGTAGCATATAAAGTATTACCAATAAAAAGTTTTGGGGCTTTTCTCCAAATGTTATGTCCTTACGTAATCTGACCAGGGCTCTATCCAGCTTTAAAATAATCTTTTGTCCCACTCATTGTTTAGGAGCCCATGTTGTTGATTTTCCTTGTTAAACATGTCATTTTAAGCTTATGAAAATAGATTTTCAACAGTTTCATGTCATGAAGTTCAGACTGAGACGGATGGGGTAATATTTTTTTCCAGCCCAACAAGCAAAGTTACATCCTGGAATGGAGGGACGGTTCTGGAAACAGCCCTAAATCTGTGTCACGCACATATGCAGACCTGAGCCATTGCCCAATCAGAATATATACAATGTACTTTGTCTAGTTTCTGTATAATATTTTATCTAATATGACATGATTTTTGCTTGTTATCATCAAATGTCAGACCTAAGAATATCTCTACTGTAGCAATATCTCATGCAACTCTTCTAAGTGGAATCAGGTCCTTGGGTAGTGGTAACATTTTAAATAAGGCACATTTAAAAACATTCACAAACATCAGGAATAACTCACAAATGTACTGAGCACTATTACACATATATTTCTAACATACTGAGGTCACAGTTCACATGTTCTATGTCTGCAACAGATGTAAGAGGTAGAGCATCACAACACGCCTATACATTGTAATCGTCACATTCTATAAGACCAACATATTTCTTAACATTTACAGCTCAAAGGATCTATTTTACTGCACTTTTGAACAAATTGTACTTTCAGAAGCTGCACATGACACTTCTATGGCTTAGGTCCCAATTGCACGGTTGCCCGTCAGGGATGTAGAACCAACTGGGCTCTCAAGCAACAAATTTGTCTGGGTGGACTGGCGGATACAAGGGGTACCCCTCAGTGCTCCCCATGAGTAGGTCATGGCATCTAGTAGTTACCGGGCCCTGGGTTAATTTCAAATCCCTGGGACCTGGGTTTATTTTAAATTCGACTTAAATTCAACCTGGCACCGGCTGGGCCCAAAAATAGCCTGGGAGCCACATGGTGTCCCATGGGGCCACGTGGGGGTCACACCCAAAAGTGCCCAAAAAACCCAGAGTACTGCCTGGCAGGGTCCCCTTTTCCAATTGGGATCTAAGCCTTTAGTATACTGTACTTATCATAATGGGCTGGTCACCAAAAAAGCTCTAAATCTTAATAGAATATCATCAAAGTGGGCCAGCTTGTCTCGTAATAAGAGTATTGCACATTAACAATGGCAGCATTATCCAGAATTTTGGTCTCTGTGGTATATGTAATTGTCCATACAGACTAAATAGTAATACATTCTATGCAACATTAAACTATTTCATATACATCTATCGTCAATAGAATTCTAAAACATTAATCTTACCCATACCTTGCACATCTAAACCATCACCATTACAAGCTCCTATGATCTCGTTGATATAATTTTTACAGATATCACATGGCTATTTTTTTACACGCTGACGTTACCACTACGTGGCTGTTACGTATATGGAGTCTACGATGTCGTAGCCGACAGCGAAGGTAAAGTAGAGCGCCACCAGCCAGTGGAGGTGGTACAGTAGCCAGGGAGTTTCCAGTGGAATGTCCAGGGTACTGCAACACACAAGCAGAAAAGGAATGTTTTCCAAAATGTAAAAGGAGATGAAACATTAAATTCTAGTTGGACAATTAGATTTCTACTTCTAATACACATATAAATTAGCCTGACAATTACATACAGAGAGAACATATTTGTACTGCCATATCTGCAACTGTATAATGGCCTAGCTTGAAGTATGCACTATTATATGTACTACCTCACAGTTGCTGTCTCATGTAAGACTATGCTTGCCAAAATAAAATCTAAGAAGTGTAATTTCCATTAGGCCCAATGTAGTTCTAAAACATAAGTCTACATCTTTTAATGAATTAAGGTTCTACAAGAAAGGCAACAAGTGTCCAGCTGTATGATAGCCCAAAATGTATAATACATTTGCTACGTGTACATACAAATGGTGTCTTATGGAAAAGTATGACTATAACACTTGTCGATGACTACAATTGGTACAGATACAGACCACTGCATCAGCAGAATACAGTGGACTACTACTACTGCAGTCCATAGTTTCAGACTTATGTTGACATCCTCACCTGAAGTTCCCTGATCTGGCGTTGCGCACCATGAGAAATATGAAGATCCCACACTCCAGATTGATGAAAAGTGACGTGCCTCTGTCCAGGATCTGAACAAAACCCTGTAGGAAAACCGACGAAGTCATAAACATATACTGTAAATAAAGAAACTTTTGCAGTGGTTTATTGTTAGCAGTTTTCGCGATGGCCGCGAATTAAAAACCACAGCGAACATTGTTCCATGGCAGTTTACAGACTACAGTGCATGTTGCTCCCGCAAACTTAAAACCACAGCAAAAAGTCTATTTTCCCGCTACCGCAAACTTAAATGCATTTACAGTATATCTTTACGATGCACCCTGTAACAGCAATTGGACAAACAGTAGGATAGCTAGGAAATTTCCACTCCAGATGAGCAACTGGTCCAAAGGTATCATAGTGAGCTTTATGAAATGTGATGAGTTTGTATGAGAGTTGTTACAGAGACACATTTTTTGTGCCTTTGGGGTACGATTTGAGTATGTCAGGAATAAACAAAGGCTCATACAAAGAAACAAACTTCAGTGCCCTGAACTTTAGACAAAGACTGTGAAAAGTCCTACCTGTGGGTCTAACATTGCCACAGTGAAGACAATGGCAAATATGAAGATGGAGATCAGTGACTGGCAGATACTGTAAAAAAAAAACATATTACTGCATATGCTCTGACAGAATATGTCAGAGAAATAGTAAGTCTCTCATGTATATCTTGATGATGTTCTCATTTTCTTCTTAGGTTGTGGCAATTGATATGACCCTATGCTTATCACACATAGTTGCATAATCTATGAATAGATCTACATTGAATATAAGCTTTATACACATCTCCTTACCATTTGGGAGTGCAGCATTTGGAGATGCCCTCAAAGATGGGTGCATATCTGCAGATTCCAGGCTCATTCCACGAACCCTCCACCCAGCCAACCACTGGAGGGGAAAGGAACAAGGTATAAAATGTAAAGCTGTTTATGGAAAATTTGGGGACAGTTTTAGTTGCTGCAAGACAGGGACATAGTAGTGTAGCCAAACATTGGTGCATGGAGAGGTGTTTAACAGGTCACTTTGCTATCATATCAGCATAGTGGAAGCACCATTTCATATTTCCATAAATATAGTCCAACACAATTTTTCTCAATTTGATACAAAATTAAGTACATCATGTAACTGTTGACCTGCAACTGCACATATAACTCTTCATTTGCCCTCACTGACTCAGAGGTTTTGCTATTAATGCCATGATCCCTCAGTTCTGTCTTGTAAAAGTCTTACTAGATGGAGAGACATAAAAGCATAAACAGTGGAAATTTAATGTCAAAAATGCTCTTATTACAAAGTTGCATGTGCATACATAGGCAGATAATTGTATATGTTATCTTTGACATTTGACCTTTATCCCCTGACCTGTATGGTGCATGGCTGACCCCAGGGTGAGGTAGGAGACAGTAATACTGATCATGATGAACAACTGCACCAGGATGGCCACCCAGGAGAACTCAGGGTGCATGGTCTGGATTATCTGGGGAACAACACATTCATTTCATTTTCACAATCTCATTAAACCAATCCAATACAGTACGTATAGAATACAACACGGTGTATTCCATATCATTCAAGGTACCAGTTCGACAACGGGTAGGATCACCAGACAGCGACCCACGAGAGCGCTGGGACCAAGGGTGATGCGGAATACACTGTGTTTTATTTCATCTACCGGTATGTCATACCCACTCAAGATTGCGCACACGTTTTAATGAAAAATGCACAAGAAGTTGAGAAAATTTGGTGTCTTCAAACGAAAATTCTAATGACATCAATTCCAACGTCTAAATTATCAGTATTTGATTATCGACAGTGGCACACTTAAGGTGTTGAAATATTCTACAGTAGAACCGCATGTGATAATCCAAGTTATCAACCAGTCCAAAACATCTGTATGAAACATTATAATGGCCTAGGTATGACATAATTCTATATATTAAAAGTTTGTAGGTCTCTTTAAAAACTGACAAGAACTTGCAATTATATAGACATTCAAATAAAGTAGTGCACAGAAATGTTTTGTTTGTAACATTGCTAACAATTAAGTGAAAATTCTTCTTATCTAAGGTACTCACTTCTGTAAGAGGAAGGGTTGCAATTTCTCCATTTTCTGCTGATCTGTGGAGACAATGAAACAATTGTTTATAGTGTACCTGGATTAGCATGGGATATGGCATTCTGTTCATTCTTACAGAATTAAACTATACTGCACAACTACATTCGTCGTAGTCTCATGGGCCATTTACAATTTTGATGCCACAGAATTTTCAATCAGATTGAGTCAAACTAACCACAAACAAGCTTGAGAATCAAAGAATACCATTTTCCATGACAACACAGCTGAATTCTGTAGGGCAGATGCAGAACTTTCTCAAGAATGCCCTAAGTTTGCAAGTGTTCATTGAATGTGACTGAGCCCATAGTAACAATTATCTAAGAAATAATAAAAACCATGTAGCAGGGCTCTAGCCAGCTCGAAATTTTTTTCCGTCAGCCAATTCCCATTGTCGCGAAAATTGCGAAAACACTCTTCCAGAAGTTAGAAAGAACTGAAACAATAGCAAAACAAACAGTGTGTGGCTTTTACAGCCGTGGACGGCGTCCCCAAGCCGCCTGTAGCTTCCACCAAGGATTTTTGTCCGGCAAGGTTGACGGATTGGTTTCAAAATTTTTTGTCACACGCAGCAAATTTCCGTCAATTGACGGAAAAACAGACGCTGGCTAGAGCCTTGCCATGTAGATTCTCCTCACCTTTCTAGTGAGAGGTTGTGTGCACATGCTGGACTGACTGGAGCACTGGTTGATACAGTAGTCACTACACTGACTGGAGTAACTGTTGGAGAGGCTGTAGTGTTCCCTACAATGGACATCGGGCTGCATGGCAACTGGGGGACAATGTGTAGAACTGCCCAGCACCTTGAAGGGAAGAAAGATCTTCTGTGAGTATGAAGATTACAAGAAATGTTCAACATTTGAATGCAAATAGACATATCAAAGAGGAACGCTCCTCAAACTAGCGAGAAAAGGATGATCCAAAAATACATGCAGTTCCTTCTATGACACACTTGTTTGATGTAACTACATCTTTTTAATACTTTTAGAAGAAAGCCTGACGTATATGTAGGTGTGTTTCTGAGAGCTTGTAGACACAGATATCAGAAGACTTATTCCTTATCTACAAGAAGAATGCTTAGCCTGAGTAACATTCTCTATAGTAAATGCTAGCTCAACTTTTTCACTTGCTAACTACCCACATTTGATGATCATGCAGTCACTCATATTTCAGCACTAAGGAGAGAGCTCAATTTCATGTTAAATCTTGCTGGAATCACCACAACAGTTTGCTGAAGATAAGAAATAACTGTTTCTCATTGTTACTTCTGATCAAATCTTAAAATACTGTAATTTCAGTTCTACTGGAGAAAAAGAACCCACCACAGAACATTCAGAACAGTACAGGTAGAGATCCCGGCTACCACTGCTCCTCGAAAGTGCTTCACCTGGCAGAATGAAAGGTTCAGCTTATGGAAAAACATTTCATTGACTAATGTTAAACAACACACCTTTCCAAGGACACACTAGAACAGTTGACACCACAATGCAATTATTACCTTGGCCACTATTTATATTATCTATACTGGTGCAGTGGTAGAGTGTTCAATTTGCATTTGGTAGGTCAAGTTATATCCTTTCAAAGACCTCAAAAATGGTACATGCAGCTGCTTTCTCTACTTAGCACTCAGCATTCGGGAAAGAGTATGACAGTTGAACACATGAACACACCATTACCAGTGGACTAGACGCCAGCTATAGGGATATGCATAAAATTTGCGTGGTCCAGGGCTACCCAAACAGAGATGGGCACCGCCTTATGCACCATCTGGGGCAGAAAGGTCTTTTAGCTAAAATCATACATAAGAAACAGAGAAGTTGCCTGATATCCTTCATTAGTTTTACCTATCTCCTGAACTAACCTGAGTGGTAACTGGTGATATCTTGTGGTACAGCATCGGCATTACATTCACAACTCCTCCTGTAGCCAGATCATTGGAGATATCACCATTATCAATCATCATTGTAATCAATTATCAATCTTAATCATGAGAAGTTTCAAAGGTAAAGGTAAAGCAGTCATCTTTAACTATAGGTAGGACAAAGCATGATGCTTTTTCAAGTAACTAGTGGTAGTGCAATGCAGCTTTAGTATGGCTCATGTTTTTGGCCAAATACATTGGCCAAAAACATGAGCCATACATACATTTCCGTCTCTTCTCAATAAGTGTGTTTGGTTCTTTCTGGCGCAGTGGTTTGACACTTGAGATTAAAGACTAATGCTTCCTCATACACAGGGCCGCCAGCATAACGTCATTTGAATTTTCATAAAGCTGGGTACCATCCTCCACAGTGACCACAGTCTCAATCTTTCAGTGGTCAGCCAGTGAAAAGATCGAGCCAGCAGTCAGTACAGAGGATGATATGCAAGCTAATTTTCACACACATCTTGAACAAATCAGTACAAATTTATTCCACAATGAAGCTGATGACATGATTTACTGTATCCTAGAGAGCTATGCTCTTCTTGCTTCAGTTTGAGTTGTACTATTGAAAAAAATGTATGTTTTATGTTGAACGTACCAAGTGCAACTGTCCCCATGAGGAAGGGTGCTCCGATGTAGTTGAAGTCATCCTTGATGGCCAGGGATACCTCAGCTCCGACAAAGAAAGTCACCACCACCTGTACATAAGGCAAACTTATGATGGACCACAGGTACAATCTTACTCAACAGCTTCTACTTTTGTTTGCTGTATCTGAAGAAGGTAGTTACTTTAATAAAAACCATGTAGTTTCCAGAACAGTTGTACTGAAGGGTTTTGCCAAACCCTATGTTTCGTTTTGCAAGTCCATGCTCACCTCTTGGTATGATTTGATCTGATTTTAACGTTTTTTTCTACCTTCCTATCAATTATATATGTTTGTCAAGATAACAGAATGATTTTATATTTTGCTGTCACTGGCAATAAGATTATGTCATTAATGACAGATGATGGTCACTGGGCAAAACCTATCATTTACCTATTGTCGACAACTTTTCTTGTGACAATTCTGCCTTAACATTTGTTGCTGTGTGTCTTATAGAAAGGTTGAAACTTACGTAAATTTGTTGTCCACAAATATATCATAGGAGTCTCCATACTTACTGTAGCAATGAGCAGACTGCCCTTGACCAGTGTAAACAGAGAGATGACCGGCTGCATCAGGGTTTGGGTGAACACAATGGCAAAGGTCAGGATCCAAACGAACCCAGGAATCACGTAGAAATGTCTGCAAAAATACAAAAAATAAACATCTTAAGTGAGTGTAGAGGTTGGCTGAGGAGTTTTGTTGTGTTATGAAAATACAGTTTTGAGTTAAAGGGGCATTCCATTTCAGAAGGGGGCGGTGTTTTCTAATAGATAATGTGTCAATGAATACATAATCAGCCAAATGTTGTGGAATTCATATTGCGCGATGTGTGTTTTGTAAGACAATATGACATGGATTGGGACTGAATTATTCTTGAAGTGAGAATAGTGAGTATTGGAGAAGAGAGAAAAGGGGATGGGTGGAATGGAAGTAAGGAGGAACGTACGTCTGGGGTAGAAGGTGGGGCCTCGATATATTGCCCATACCTCAACCCGAACAGAGGCAAAGTAACTTGGGATTGAGTACTATCCCGAGATGCTTTGCAGGAGGAAGGGTCTAGGTATAGAACACACCATGTGTCCTCACTCGGGTTTCGCAAAGGGGAGATAGGAAGGGTGGGCTGGCAGCCCTGAACTACAGGATATAGGGAATAAAGGATTTATAAGAAAGAAAAAAAAACGATGGAAATAAAAAAAGAAAGAAAAACGAGAAAGAATAAAGACAAAGAGGAATGGCGTCCGCGCAGGCTACAGTTATTTTGCCACTGTTCGGGCCTTTGGCCTTGGCCTCGATATATTGCCCATACCTCAACCCGAACAGAGGCAAAGTAACTTGGGATTGAGTACTATCCCGAGATGCTTTGCAGGAGGAAGGGTCTAGGTATAGAACACACCATGTGTCCTCACTCGGGTTTCGCAAAGGAGAGACAGGAAGGGTGGGCTGGCAGCCCTGAACTACAGGATATAGGGAATAAAGGATTTATAAGAAAAATGACTTACTAAATGACTTACTAAACCCATGCAGACCCTACCCATGCATTCCCTATACGCATAGACACTATGTTTATCGTGCATATTTTTGGAAAAAATGAGGATAGTTGAGCACACCGAGAAGGAAAATTGCTCATAAGTAGCAAAGAATACAAGAACAAGACGAGATTTCTTAGCGAACCTGAAATTGGTTTTGTAACCTTACCTAAAAGTTTTGCATTATATTCAGCCATAGGATTAATTCAATTAAAGGGTACTTTGGGAGTTTAGCAGAAGACTGACTGCTTTTGAGGCACGTGGAGCAACTGGGCACTTTATCATATAATGTGAAGTAGTATGCATTTATTACTTCCTAAAATTAATATATGGCCTGTATTTCTTAACTATACTAAATTCACTTATAAACTTTTACACCGAGAGCTACCAGTACAAGGGCATGCCCATTTTAGAAAACATGCATTCCTTGGCTTGTACATCAATGTTTATCAATAATATTTCACAGAAATATCAAAAGCATATTAAATGTCTCAGTGGCCCAACTGCAAGACTCAACATCTACATTTGTATTTGCATCACTCAATATCTGTTTGCAAAATCCTCTCTGCATTTAGGTGTGACATGGTTCTTCAAAACAGTAAAAACATCTCTATGATAAAAAATCTTTATCTCTAATATGATATAGATGTAGATTTATTGAATACTCACGGGACTCCAAACATCTGAGCATAGGCCTCGCTTCCAGCCAGGGCATAGCTGATCAGGATTGAGATGCTGAAGGATAAGAGGGAATATTGTGGAATATGGTTAGCATGCAGAAAGAGAGAAATACATTTATCAATTCTGATCTAATTTTAACATGATTATCCTTTTTCTATTAGACAAGTTTACAAATATCTTTTGCATCAGGTTGAATATCTAAAAAACCTATGCATGATTATAACTTACTTACACAGTAGTGTATAACTAGCACTACACGAAAGCTCTTATTTCCGGGTGTTTCAAGGAACTTACACACCTGTGAAATTGTCTGTGTCCTGGCTGTGTACATGACTTTCCTGGTTTGGCGTGTAATGTCCTTGACATTTTCTTACATACCTGGACTCGCGCTTGTACCGGAATTTCTAGGACCCTTACACCAGACGTGTGGGGGAAATAGGCAGACAAAAGCCTGAAAGCGCCTAATCTCCAAGCAGAACTTGGCTCGCGGGGAACGTAGTTACCGTTTTTTTTACTGTTTTCCGGTCACTACTACCCCCGCAACCCAACGTATGTCTGGGAAATAAATAAGCAATACGGTTTACATTTTGCATAAAAACTTTTTTGTACAAAAATCGATATCAGCCTCCTTCGTGTGAGCAATGACGTTTTATCACGAAAAAAACTCCTTGGTGTGAGAAAGAATGAAGCATAACATCATTGTATGGACTTGAATGTCGAGTGCTGGGACATTTGCATACCTGACACATACTACTAAATACCCTTTGTTTGAACGAACAATAGACCTCTGGCGTCGCGAGCCCAAGCCGGGAAATACTGGCCTCCGTCGCAGACTTGTGACAAGCGGGGTTGGTTTCTTTCTATCTTACTTACAGGGTTCGCTTTTTATCTTATGGGGGAGGGCTTATGACGGAAAAGGAAGTTTGGAAAGACCCTTCCTCAGCCGAAACTCCCTTTCCCGGCAAATCATGATTCATTAATCGCAGAAAAAGTTTGACACTTCGCCTTCCACTGCTTCCAGATAAAAGAAGCCAAACCCAAAACACTAAGATTGTATGCCAAAGCAGGTCTGTCGTTTGGCAGCACTAATACAGGTGTGAATCATTAGATTTCCTAATAGCTTATTGACCCGTGCAATATTCTAGACTATGCATTTTCCGATGCCGCTGGTGGCATCTTACGGTAAATTTTCGAATATGTTTGTATTGGTACATTTTTGGATTCGCAAGCTACACATGTATAGAGAACAGCATTAATAATAATGATACATCTGGTGTGTTATTTGCAGCCAATAGGTACACAATATTTTTAGTACGTAATGAAGTTGATTTACGTGTTGTTTTTGTAAGTGACCCTGGAAAAATGACACCAGAAGACTGAATTTCTAACATTGGCTATAGAATATCGATTGTAGAATAGCTTATATCTTTTAGTAGAAAAAATACATTCGTGATATTTCTCTGCTGTCTTTTAGTAAATTTGCCAGTAGATTTATTTGTACATTTTTCCTAGAATTCTGTGAAGTTGTAAATTCCTTTGTCTAAATCGAAGCTCGGCTTGGGGCGCCATTTTGTAAGCACAGTAGAGTTGGAAAAATGACGCCAGAAAACTGAATTTCTAACATTGGCTATAGAATATCGATTGTAGAATAGCCTATATCTTATAGTGAAAAAAAAACCTTCGTGATAATTTTCTACCGTCTTTTAGTAAATTTTTCAGTCCATCTATTTGTACCCTTTTCCTAGAATTCTGTGAAGTTATAAATTCCTTTGTCTAAATCGAAGCTCGGCTTGGGGCGCCATTTTGTAAGCACAGTAGAGTTGGAAAAATGACGCCAGAAAACTGAATTTCTAATATTGGCTATAGAATATCGATTGTAGAATAAAAGCTCCTTGATCTTTCACAGTCACAAGACTAAGGATTAGCTGCCATCAAGTTCATATTGAAACAGAAAGACATAACTGCACCCCTCTGGAACTCAGACTATGCAAATATTGTAATTTAGATAAAATAGAGGACGAACGTCATTTTGTAGTGAGAGTGTAGATTATATACCGTAGAGAGAAATGAACCCAATGAACCCAATTTCCTTATTTCATACACCTCTAGAGAAGTTCTGTAGAAAATTCATATTCCTAATGCAACTAGACAAACCATCGATCATAAATAATGTCTGCTGTTTTATCTCCACTATAACAGAAAAGCGAGGAGAAGTTGAATTCATTTAGCAATAGTATTTTGTATCTGTTAACTGTATCTTTTCAACCGATGTCTTGAAACATGCCTGGTGTGGCCAAAATGTGCAATTAAAGGTCTTCATTCAATATACTTGTATTTACAGTACATTGATGACAGTATATGACAAGCCTAAATCGATAATTGTAGTCTTGACGATGATCACGTGAATATGATTGACGACCAATCCTATCTCACTCTCACTGAGAGATCAACCAATGAGAGCTGTGATCAGTAGTTTTACCGGTTAGTTTAAATCTGGCCGCGTCATAACGGCATAGGTTCCTCCCGACGCGAAGACAACACATCTTGTATCGTTGAGAATGTCGTCAAACTTCACGTCTCGTAGATTCTATCAAAGTTCTCGCAACGGTAGAAACGACGACTCATCACGGACCGAAAACATGCCTCCGGGACGGTCTACGCCGCAGCGTGACGGAGTGTTGACCGACCACCGCACACCGCCGGGTTCACCAGCAGTGACAACCGAGAAGATTTATCGGGCATTGATGAATCTCACCCGGGAAATGCAGGAGGGTCGCCGGAAGCAGGCCGAAGAGAGGCAGTCCATGGAGGCGAAGATTTCCGAGCTGACAGAAGAAGTGTTTCATCTCCGCCAGCGTGTCGAAGAAACGACCCGGGACGACGAGGTTGTGCCTCCTACAGGAAAGCGCAGAAAAAAGGCGAAGTCCCCACATCTATCGGTGAGATATATATATTACATGTTTACATATACGTCGTATGGTTTACGTCTCACGTACAGTCCTATCCTTAGCCGTATCTACAATGTCTTGTGTGTGTGTGAAGTGTGTGTTTATAACCCCTCTTTACAGAATTTTTTTTTTCGTTCACATTAAAAAGGCTTGCTGAAACACCGCAAACTGTATTGTTTTGCGAAGATTTAAGCGTCTGTTTTCTCTTTGTTTGTTTAGTAGGGATAGTTCACACCGTTTGCCCAACCAGGCAAACAAAACAGACGCATGTAACAAGGTCTACTTTCAATGCAAATTATGTACACAATACACACATACCATTGACCATATGCTAACACAATTGCAATTACATTTGTATTTTTCTTTTCAGGAGATGGTGAGACGTTTGCACAACTCAAATGAAGATGACAAGAAGTATGAGGGGAAGGAAGGGTAAGTTAAAACAATTATATCATACAGTGTATATGCATACTAGTATATGTCTTGTCCAAACTAGATGGTCAACATGCACGTACGACAGACAACTTTGGACAAAGGAAAATTGTGTATCTGTTTATGTAACGCAGAAAAAATCATCTATACAAAAAAAACAGAAAACAGAAAATGTAACAGTTTTAATCGCTTTTTTTCAGACTCAACTCACCCCACAATTTAGCAGTGACGACCTTTCTTGTGAAAGAAATTGCTGCCATCGGCGAGCATCCGTCAGACATGATCCGAGGTGAGTAACTGTGCTTCAAGTTCAAGCTGTCCCTTTTGCAAATTTAAATGTTCTACACATAGGTTATACTCTCTATGTAACTTCTGTGTGGAATTTTCATGTTTTTTCCACGATGATTCCCAAACTATTGGTATATGTGATGTTTGAAAATCGACAATTATGGTAACTTAGAATTACATTTAATACAGTTGGGTTTATACAAGCTAAACATTTTATACCCTTTTTTCCAGCCGCGTGTGTTGGTTACTACGAGAACATTCGTCGGAACTACACACTTAGCCTGCCAGAAAACAAAGAAAAGAAGGAAAAAGAAAAGAAAGAGAAGCGCCTTCGGTCCCGGAGAAAGAGGGTGAGTCTACCACACAAACGTGTTTGTCTGCCTACAAAGGACCAATCCATTGACACCTTGACATTGTTTTTAGAAGAGAGGAACATGTTTTGTTTGATTAGTTTTTCAAATTTGTGCTTGCATGCGAAATAATGCCAAATCATGCACAAACGTATAGCACAAACGAGAACAAGTTGACCTCATAAACCCGCCTTTACTTCATGATCTAGACGAAATCGCCCCTGTCACTTTTTATCTTTCAGCAAAACATATTGAATCTATTAAAATGTAATCTTGTATAGTCCGATTTAGTCGTTTAGCTCTAATAATAGTTTAAACTAATAATGATTTCTTTTTACGTCACATATGCTTTCTAAATTCCTTGGATGCCCTGACGTATTTCCATTTTTCTATGTTTTACACTAGTTGCTGGACGTGAGAAGCGAAGTCGTCCAGACTGAGGAAGAGGAGGGGATCTGGGCAGGAGTAACCCAGGAACTCATGTCGGACGAGGAGGATAGCAGTTCGAACGGGATGGCCGTGTGGCTGGTGAAGCCCCCTGTCTTCCGAAGCCAACAGCTTTCCGACCTTTGCAGCGCACTGCAGACCAGGCTGGAGGCTGACCCCAAGTACCTGGCCGCCAACCGCAAACCGAGACTGAGGGTGGAAGGCACACAGAGTGACAGAGACCTCCCTCGAGTCTACGACCCCGACCGGGCCGCTGTGCACTTCACCCCCGGAAGCGCTCCCCGCCCAGCAGTCCGGCCCTGTCTGACAACCATCTCCGCCAACAACAACAACCGGTCCTCAACCTCCAACCGCACCCTGCCGCCCCGCCAACCGGGAAGAAGCTTAGCCTTCCAGAGCGAAGACTCTCCTTCACGGGCTCTTGAAGGATACAATGTAGCTAGCTTTGTTGATGAAGATTTTCTTTCGGACATGGATGACAATTCGTTGACTCCATTGTAGTTTAACGTGGCCAGCATGACTTGTTTTTTTAGCTTACCCTTTGTATCCTTTTAATTACTTAACAACTTCTACTTATTTCGAAATTTATCTTTCAACATTTGTACAGTAGTAAAGAAAACATGACTTGTACAGTGCAAAGTTAGTATGTATGTTAATCGTTTGCCTTGTATATCCATCGTATTCTAGTGTCCTTTCTTGCTATGTGTTACTGTTAGGACGATAGTTAAACATGTAGGCGCCATTTACGTTTTGCTTGTACGGAAGACTATTTACACTTTGAGTTTATTCCATGGCAATTCCATTCCCGAGTGTACGCTGTGACATCTAATTGACGATTTCTATGTTAACTTTAGAGCTATTCTCTTTATTGAGTTTAAGCAAGAACGTTACAACATCCTTGGGTTAAGTAAGGGCAAATATGTTATGTTAAGGTAATCTGTATTTTTCTTTAGCACATAGTTACAGCCAGTATTGATTTTCCGTTTCAGTGGTACTGTAATTTTCGTGGATTTGTAAATGGTGATTCTATACGTAACGAATAAAATGTTAAATGTAAGAAGTAAACCACGTCTCTTCATGAATAAAATGTGCTGCTTATTCTATCTATCTATCTATCT
The DNA here is from genome assembly GCF_000003815.2 of Branchiostoma floridae. Classification (NCBI taxonomy): domain Eukaryota; kingdom Metazoa; phylum Chordata; class Leptocardii; order Amphioxiformes; family Branchiostomatidae; genus Branchiostoma; species Branchiostoma floridae. The sequence continues at coordinate 22,910,919 of NC_049990.1, read as the reverse complement.
ATCTATCTATCTATCTACTATCTATCTATCTATCTATCTATCTATCTATATCTATATCTATCTATATCTATATCTATATCTATATCTATATATATATATACATACATACATACATACATACATACATACATACATACATACATACATACATACATACATACATACATACATATATATATATATATATATATGCCTCATTAGTAAGATACAGAAGGGTATAAAGTAGAAGCTGGGATTCCAGAGGCAGGGAAGAGCGTATGGGGGTGGATATGGAATGCAGTGGGGGGAGGGGGGCGAGGGGTGGGGGGCGGTTAGTCAGCGCTGTACCGCGCACGCGCACTACGTACGGCAGGACCCGTGGGGATAATTGGATAATTAGGTGATAATTACGCTAAATTATGCATATTTTCAGCGCTACACGGAGCGACACACGGTGTGTTTCCTGCCGAGTACATTCATTTCAAGGGCATCTGTGAGGGTATTTCATGCCCTTTACACGTCCTGTACACAATATTGGTTCGTTTCCGCGTGTTTCTAGGGCATGTAAAGGACTGGACACAGAACGCGGGCAGGACTGAAACGCCTGTTTTTTAAAGGAAATACAATATTTCCGGGGATGTGTAGGGCAATTTCCGACCTGGAAACAAGGCTTTTCATGTAGTGTAGCATTTCATAAGTTCATTTTATACTGTTGCAGCACATAAATATTGAACCATGCAAAAAGACAGTAACAATCTCAAACATCAGCCAGAGAGTTAAGCCAATAATAACAGCTCTTTCACAATGTACAATAATAGAATGAACTTATAAGAAAAGATATAAGATATAAGAAAAGTTTTTCTGCTGATGTTAGAATGAGACTGTCCCTGATTGAAGCAAACTTTGCATGCAAAACAAAACACATAAAATTATCCATATGAAATTCATAATGTAAACCACAGAAATAATGCCAGCCACCACTGCAACCAAAGCAAACAATAATAAGAAACTGGGAAGAAAATAATAAGAAACTGGGAAGAAAAAAAGATTTAAAAAGAAGACAACTCCTTGTAAACCAGGCATGCCAGTCCCAATCCAACTGCAGTACAAAAGAAAGTTTGAAATAAAGAAAGATAAGATTGAAATAGGTTACCCGTTCTGTAACGTTAAATGAATGAAATAACATCATAGATGTTTTCAATTGTTAAGTGTTATTGTTGAGTTAGGAAGAAAAATTTGTACCTCCAATTTTTTTTCTGGTGTTACAGATGTGCAGAATATGATTGAAAAAAAAAAAAAAAGGCAATATTTTCAAGAAAATGCAGGATATTTCCCTACCATTAATTTGCCTTTGTCAATAGAATTATGCTTGTTCCTGAGGTGTCGAAGAAAGAAAACCACTTTATATTTGCTGCAACAGCTAATATTTTGTTCATATTTGCTGATATTGCTAATATGCTGATGTCACCGGTAGTTTTATTCTGATTGATTCATGACAGAAGAGGAAGAAAAAGACAAGAGAAGAACACACCAGAAAAAAACAATATGTTTTCCCTATCGGGAAACGTAACCATCCAAGATAGAACAAGACCTTGGCACCACAAGAGAAACGTATAGCCATAGTTGGAACATACAAGTGCAAGAAGACGATAAGGTCATAGTTGGAACGTACAAGTACAAGAAGACAATAAGGTCATAGTTGGAACGTACAAGTGCAAGAAGACGATAAGGTCAAATGCTTGCTGCACGCCACAGCCCAGGAACATGGTGCCCAGCATGTGCAGGTCAGGTGACCTGATCTCTGGGCGCTTGGGCAGGATCACGTGACCTGCGAGCATGCCATCTGCTGCAAAAAGAGAAAAGGTCAGGGTTCAATCTGGGGTCATAACCTTTGACATGTTTAATCAATACCTCACTGTGGGACTTTTCTATTGGGGACTTTGACCTTTCAGATCAATGTCATCAGTTGGTTGGTGATTATTTTGATGTTATTGAGTATAGGGGTGGGTATCGGTACAGAAAATTCAGGCACAAGTATGGTCCAGGTCCAGAGGATTAGGACCCTGTCCAGACCTGAACTTGGCTGTATATGAAAACTTGTTGTAAATGGGCAATACTCAAAACAAAATTCCATTTTGCCACAAAGGAATATGTTGAATATTCTATTTCTGGTGTTTAAACAACCTCAACTATCCTCTACTTTGCTTTTGTTATTTACTTGGACACAAAACACATAAATGCCTGCCGGTATAATCTGTTCATTTTCTGATTGTTACAAAATCCGGTCCACTGATTTTTTTCTGTCTGTTCTTTCTGGACCAGCCCAACAAGAAATAATTACTTTGTACCAGTACACCATACCGGCACCCATCCCTAATTTGAGTAACATCAAATCAATATGACCTAAGGGCACGCACTAATAGCTAATTTGGTTAGAACTGGAACACACAAAGCAGCCAATGGTTGAACTTTCAGTCCATCATCAGACTCCCTTGCAACAGTGCCTGAAAAACAAGTGTAGTTCTGTCAGTTTGCAGATGACCCATTTTATCCGTGGACACTTACAAGTTTAGGAAGACAACAATATCAAACATCTGTCTGGTGCCGCAGGGCAGGAATAGCGTTCCCAGCAAGTGCAGGTTTGGCGGTCTGACAGCCGATTGGTCGAGCAGGATCACATGACCTGCCACTAGCATGCCGTCTAGTAAATGGTAACAGAACATCAAACAGAACAGCAACGGAGGAAACAGTTGAACTGGGAGAAATGTTTAAGGTGTCATCAAGAAAGAAAAAAAGCAATACCTAAAATCCTGTCATATAGCAATTAAATTGGTCAGCCAAAGACTCTCATTTTCCTAGCACGCAGAGACAAACCTGTGTTTGGACTCTGACAGAGTTTATGACACAGGTTCGTCTAAACTTAGGAGAATGAATTGTCTGTGAGCTTTAAAATTAAATAGATTACATTTTTGGCTGTAACATGTCTGGTCTTCACTTGACATTGAGATTTGGCAACTGGGCATTAAGAGGGAATTCAGATACAATGTAATAAGTAAATCATACATACTTTAGAAAACGCAACGTGCTAAGATTGAGTAAACAGTTACTAAAAATGGCATTTCTTTGCATTTTTGCCAGCTTTATGATTACTATCATGATTATATCATTAAATCATAGGTCACTGTTTAAGCTACTTTAACCCTTAGCTTAAAGCACAAATTTAAAGCGCAAACTGTGTTAGGGAACTATAAGGCTGTTCTTTGTTACTGTGCGAATCATGTCTTTTAGTGTGGTTATATACAAAAGCTTAGAATTGTTTCAAAATTGTTTTACCTGTTTCAGCTACATGTTGCATTTGGGGTAAGGGAAGAAAAAGTTTTGAGAACCTTGTATTACATAAAATATGTTGCTATGTAAAATACAAATGTAGTTGGGAAGTAAAGGTTATTACAGCAAACAATTGTGTCAAACATGGTACTCAAAATTACAAACATATTTTATCATTACAGGGTCTATATGTTAGAAGTGTCCTCTTAAAGTTAGACACATTACAGTTAGGCTCAGCAAATTTGAAAAGTTAGTTAGTTAGTAGCCTCACATATGTTCCTTATTTTGTATTTGTTAGCAAACAAGACAAGACATTCTCTTACGTTCCATTTAGTTTGTTCACATAACAGTATGTCTGAAAGAATAAATGTACTACCAAGGACTTAACAGCTGACAAAGAGATGGTAGAATAGATGACGTGTTATTGAGAGAAAAGGAACTGGAAAAAGTTATAGTTTTGAGGTGTTATCTAGAAGAGAGGAATCAATACTTTGATCTTACTTATCTCCTTTTCGTCAGCTTCATCCTCCTCCTCCTGAAGTGGGATGTGCTCATGGCTCAACGTCGCCCCCTACAGGTGACATAGAGAATGACAGGCTCAACTTCAGCAGTGCAATATTGTACTATATAATGACACCTCAAACTCTCAAGACTCATTTCCTAGCTTTGGATGTCTGTAAATACTGACATAATACTGTGAAACTTAAGCTGACTAAAAATCAACAACATGAAATGAATTCTGAGAGATATTTGTCATGTTATCCATTAAAATTTATGCAAATGACAATTTCAACACATTCTTCTCTCCTATATTGATTTTTTTCTGCTGCTGACAACAGTAATATAACATTAACTGTACATGTGTTAGGAGCTTTGTTGCCTGAAGCGGTCCTGTGTGTAACAGCTGTATGATATGATGAGTCAGACACAATTATAGGGGAGTCCTAAAACTTTCCATGGGTACAATTGAGTACAATTTTCTTGTTTCTAAAATGATCATCTTAATGGTCTATGAGTATGAGAACAGCTTGCTAATGCTGAAGAAGTGGATTTGAAAGTTGGGTAGAAGAACTCGCATGTGTGAAAACTACTACTTCAGATCCATTAAAACTTTTATTGTAGATCTGTTGTGTTATGTACATGAAATGTACTTACATCAAAATATTAAAGATAAAGCATGGAATAGCATGACTGATAAAGAATTAAGCTGTGACAGAATGATGTTAAGTCAGCTTTTCAGTCAAAGCGCTTCTAAAATGAACTACAGAAAGGAAGGTTTTGACTACTAGTACTTTCCACCACCTCTACATTTGTACATTAAGTTATCACCCAAGCAAGTGGTGGCCAACACACCTTCACCCGTGCCACAACATGCAGTGGATGAATCTTGCTGGATTTCGATAACAGAGGGTCTTTCTCTGTCCAGAAGCAACCACCCCACTTATCGTATGCAGTTAGAGAAAATACGTAAAACTTTGAATTTCAAAAGCAAAGACAGTTTTTGTACTCAATTCTCTAATAAGTTTGGCTAAAAAAAAAGTATTCAAAAAGCATCTAATCATCTCAGTAGACTGAGGGAGTCCTCCTTTTTACTGACTAGGAAAAACAATATAAAAATGCTGTAAAAAAAACACAAAAAAACAGATGTTGGAAGCAAATGAATGCTCCATAGATATACATTTGTAAATGTGTACCAAATACCAGACAGTAACATCTGGTAATTATTCTTGGTGAATGGAAAAACAAACAAACTTTACCCTAGTTTGTAAAGCTACGTTCTAAAATTTAACATAAGGTAAAGACATGAAAAACTCAAGAATACAAAGCATTAGCAACAATGAAAATAGATGACTGTAAATAATCTGATGATCCATAACATTATGTCTGCATGCATATTACACAATCAAGAATTTATCTTTCAAATTTTAAGATAAGACAAGCATTCTTAAAGTTTAACACTTACATCCATATAAAAATACTTTCTCAATAATAATTGTGTAGAATATTTCAAAATTACAAACATCAAGGTTTCATTTTAACAAAGTGTGTACAAGCGACAACACGATTACAACTGGGTACCATTTGTAACCAAATTAGGGTCTTTAGGGAGACTGCCCTCGCATTCTAGGTCAAGTTTTTCTATGCATATTTTATGATGCTGGTTACATCAGGGGGCATCTACGAAGTCTTGTGATTTCTATCTCCTTTTAGTTTATGTCTTATGTCACATAAGAATAGATATGAAAATGTGCATGCTTGTCCTCATAGAGGACATGGTTATATTACATAGTGGATTTTCTTCCTAAAAGCACTCTAGAAGCACCATATGGTATTTCTCTGTAATTGTTTCTGGTGTTTTGAATCATTGGATTGGTCAACAGATGAAGTTTTATGGTTAAGCAGTTTAGATTAAAGGCAACCTAAGCAACATCATGGCACAAAAACAGGCCAGTGTTGTTTAATTATTGAAACCACAAAAAATCAAGATCACAGACTGTCAAGGTGCTCTTGCCTAATCAATGTTAGCATGTAATGGAATAGAGTTGTTTTTCCTCTTATCAAGTAGAAAAGTGACAAACTCACAAAGAAAAGATTTTTGAAACTTAGACCCCGTTCACACCCCAAAAAATTAAGCGGCTTGAACGTGGAAGCCGCTTGAACGTGCAAGCCGCTTCAAAAAAATTACGTTCACACTCATTTCAGACAATCCGATTAATCGCACACAATTCCGTACCTGGACTTCAGGTACTTTTTTACAACATTGTTTGTAGGTTTTCTCAAACCCACTCTTAATAGTCTTATATCATGATCCAGAGAGAAAGCTGTTCAAAGATATGCTTGTTTTTTGTGATTTTTTTTTTTTAGCTTGCTGTGTTTCCTCTCTCTTCGCGTGATAAAAAAAGCTTTGTTTGCTTCCCATTCCGCTTGCCTTGACCTACAGCGATTTTTTTCCTTTCCAGACATTATCATTGGGCACAAAAATCAGTAACGTGAGCAAACCTGTCAAGGTGGCGTGTGTTCCTGCTCCCGATACCTGGATATATAACCTCCAACAGGGGGCAAATCGGAAATTTGCATAGAATCTATCCCGCGTTGCGTTCACACTCGCGATTTCAGCCAAGCGGCTTGTTCACAAGTGTCTCAAACTACCTCCCAGGGATGGATTGCAAACGAGCCGGATCGGTGAAAATCCAAACCGCTTGGAGCGTTCACACTCAAGAAAACGATCCGGATCAAGCGGCTTCCACGTTGAAGCCGCTTCATTTTTTTGAGTGTGAACGGGGTCTTAAAGTTCTACAGGCCCGAGTCAGGTTGATATTGCTTAGGTTGCCCTTAACAGTTGAACAGTTGAAAAACTTGTATTACTGAGCCTGATTTTGTGTTGGAAATTACAGCTCATGTCGTTTCAGGTACATTGGTTTCTTGCACTGCAGTTGCAGTTGCTGTCATGGAAAGAAAAAAGCACAACCTACCTTGGATATTTGCTCCTGAGCTGCATATGCTCTCTGTAGGATCTCCACAAAGAAATACACCAGCAAGCACTGTTGGATAGAATATAAATAATATGCATATAAGACAAAGAATTTAAACACATCATTTTATTTTACTGTGTGGCGCAATCAAACTAAAACAATTCGCCCAATCTATTAAAGATGTAGATAAATGTTCAATGTCTACAAGGCAAGAAATGTGCAATGTTTATGAATCAAATGGTTATGAATCAAATTTTTGTAAGTAGTAAAGATGATCCAAATATCTCAGTTAAGCTTATTTTGATAATCTTGTACAGATTCCACATATATATCCTTAATACCACTGATTCATTTTTGTGTGCAAATACATCAAAAATCTTTATTTGCTTTCATACCATCGTTCATATTGGACACATTGAGTTATTTGCTGAGCTGTTGTTAATCATAGCTCATAACCGACCACTCTAGATTGTCATGGTTACAAGATTGATTGATGGATGCCAGCCTAGTTACCTTTAGTCCACTGAAAAACTTTACCCCCTTAGAAATGAGGGAACAGACTAACAAGGCCAGTATAGCAGGCAGGTATATACTTCCTAACATAACGTACACCTGTGGGTACAATTTACACTTTGGCCCAGCATATATTCTGGCCTGCAGTGCTTATGCTAAGGACGTTCCTTGGAAAGGACGTTAAATAGATCCAGGTCCCAAACCAAACCAAACCAAAACACCAGCATCCAGACTGTGACTGAAGAAAGCCTGGCAGTACAGAAAAACCTCACACCTACCTGTACAAGAAATCCTATGAGAAAGGACACCAGGAATGGGTACAGTCCAGAGTGAGATAGTGTCACTGGGAGACCTGAAGTGTACAACAAACAAAAAGTAAACAACAAACATTCCTGCAAGAATAATTTCATCAGGTAGGAACATTGGTAATAAATCATTGCCCTGAGGAAGGTAACAGGTGGTCACTGAAACGTTGGATTATTACATTCCATTTATCATAGGTTTTCTGTTTAAATTGTATGTTAGTCTGTATTTTTGTGGGCCTATCGTTACCAGAAAGAGCTGCCTTGGTAGACCCAGTGTAAGGACATGATTTATTTCTAATAAATACAAATATAAATATTTGGCTGGGAATAATGTACTTTGTTTTTCTCATAAACATTCCTACTCTTAAGTTAAACTTGTTGAACCATACCCAGTGCTTGTATAGCTGGTACAAATATTATGCAAATCACAATGTTATCATTTGAGTTATATATATATTTCAGTTTCCGTGATATTTTAATGAATTGATATAGTATTTATCAATAGAGATCCTGGGAGGTACAATACTCACCAAGAATTCCTGTACCCAGAATAGTTGCAATTGTCACAAAGTCTGGAAAACAAAATATGAATTTTAGATGAAGTCATCTATTAAACCATGTTCTGATATAGAATGGCTTACATCTAATGTCAGTAGGCATGTCTCTTTGAAGAAATGAAGGGTTTTTAAAGCTAGTATGAATAACAAAAAACTATATATCTTAACTTTAACCTGCAAGTTAGATTGATGAGCAAAGGAAATGGAAAACACAATACAAAAAAAATGGATAAGATATTGTTCATGGTTGTCTCCACTGAACTGAATGCAAAATGTGTTGTTTTGTATATATTAGGCCCTCTTAGGAATCAACATTAAGTTGTAGGGACTGCCCAGTTGTCTTGAGATGAAATACATAAAAATTTATACAAATAAAATATTTCACACAAAAATGTCAAAATATAAAGACTACTTCATCAAGTGTCACAAACACCGGTATTATGAATAATCTGATTTTGGTGTCCTGAACTTTTGCTGACATTGAACAACACAAGTTGATCAGTAGTATGGGAATATCCGGGAGACAATACTGTTAAGGCAGAAAATATTTGCAAGTATTCAATTTTGCGATAGGGAGAAATTGTATTATACATGGTGGTTTTAAGTTTACAAAAAGGTAGGTGGGCAGAAGATGGAATGAATATTTTTGAGTTGGTTTGAAATTCACAGCAAAAACTTCACCAAGCACAAAAACAGCGAATACAAAACTACTGGAGACATTCCCATTTTACAGTATGCTATCACATGGTCACATCTATGATCTAGTACCACTGTTCCCTAAACATATGCAGACAATTGTATACTGTAAATATGTGTACATCCTTCAATAGCCAAGTGACAGGATGACATATTGTAGTGTATATATACACCATACTAATTCAAAATACTTCAGTTGATCTTCTGTAAAAATGACAAATCAATACATGTATCATAATATTCTAAAGAGCACTAGCAGATGTCCACAATGCTTACTAGTACTTATTGTGTATGCTATTAAACACTTGCAAATACACCATAGCCTCTCTCAAATTACATTGAATCTCACTTTGTTCTAACCGATGATTTATAATGATTTAATCATATACCAATTCTGTATCAAGGAAGCATAGCAAATTGGCATGTAGAAAATTAACGTTCCATACTAGAACTGAAGCTACCATATGGTGCCAAAATTGGACACGTTCAACAGGGACAAGAATGACAACATGTGTCTTGATTTGAAACGTAGCTTTAAACTTATGATTTATAAGCTAATATACCCGCCAATACAGTATACTGCTGTTACGATACCCAGTATGCTTACACCATACATTATCAAAATTAATTTAGAGTCAGTTCTTTGTTCTTTATTCCCTGGCAAATCAACATATATCGTATATATCACCATTGATACTTTGCTGGTCACAAATTCAATGTACAAAGTCGTATGTCTTAATCACAATTTACCATCTTATATGAATTTTTCTTCATAATACTGCTTGTTAGAAATATCTAGGATTCGGATACCTAGTAAATAAATTATACATAGAGCCCCGCCCCTCACCAATACAACCTGTTTAACTACTTCGTACAGATACATAGCTCTTGTAACGACAGTTCCTGTGGAAACTTATTACCTATAACGTTATACTTACAGCATTGTATGTAAACAATGTACATGTTCGCCCGAGGGCTGGAGTCATGCGAGTCTCGCCGCTCCGTCAATCGATCAGTATCTGCCTCCATTTTTGTTCTCTGTCCCTCGACGATCACTTCTCTGCGATGTTTTTCTACTATCCCAACCGCCTAGATGGTCCAAAACTTCACCGCGTGCATCTTCCTACTCTATGGTCACTGTCCTAGCGTTGAGGAAAGCGGCGATGGTCAAGTTCTTGTTCTAACCGGTGTTTTATCCAGAGCAAGATGCCGTTTCGGAAAGCTCCCTTCCATATTGCCACCTGGAATGACCGAAAGTAACCCTAGGACTAGTCCAAAATTTGAAGGGACGTTGTACAAGCAGACTTGGCTATTGTTGTAAAAATAGACAAGTTTGGTGCCAAAAATTTCCTTAAATAACCTAAAATAAGTGTATTTGATTACAAAATGAGCAGGTAGCTTGTTTTAAAACATGAGAAACTGAGAAAATAAATATGCGACATCAGAAATTCCATTCCAACCCTCTCTTACTGCGCAGGTGCGTTACTATGACCTTTGCCCCTCCATGCGTGCACAGGTCTGGAAAAGTAAGATTTGACGTTTTCTTTGGTAATTGTTGATGAACATATGCAAGTACTAATGGTGTTTTAGACTGATGAATTGTGTTAAGTGATAGATCAGGATTTAAGGAATGACATGCATAAATTTTATCAAACCTTTTGTGAATGTGGCATGGAAGTAGGCACGTGAAAATTGGAGGGAGGGGGGTTGGTGGAAGAAGGGGGTGTGTCAGAGTGCTGTGTGCCGTGTCCAGGGCAGCTAGACACTATACGATAGTTCTTTTCTAGTAAAACCACTCTATAAGCATATCTGGACATGCAACACCAAAAAACTACAATCTGTTAGCACTGCATGTCACGCTTGGCTTGTATAGTAAGTGTAATCTACATTCATTGACAGTTCAGGATAATTTGTCTAAACTTTTCGGTTGGATTCGTCCACCTGTGCAGCAATCAAGATGGCAGTCTCCGAGGTCTCCTGCAACAAGATGTTTGGTGGTTTTCAGAAGGTGTTCTCTCACGAGAGGTCGGTTACATCTTTGTACAAAATTCCTGTATCAATGTAACATTATGCAGTATATTTGTATATATATGTCTGATGAAGTTACCTATGGTTTTGAATAAGGAAGCACTGTTAACTGTGAAATATCCACAGTGGTTTTATCTTTGTTGTTTTGAGAAGTCACTGTGAACTTAGTGCAAACATATGCCTTGTCTTGACTTGCATTGTGTTACTACAACAGTTTGAACTGTGAACTTTGCAATACTACACTTCCAGAACAACACTTTCCTCTTCTCCTGAAAAATTAAGCCCCATAAAGTCAAGTCATTTCACAGTATTCTCTTCTATCCCGTGATCCAAACGAAAGCAGCAAATGATTCACAATTCACCACTTTTATTCATCAACAGATCTTCTTAGTGTCACTGACAAAAGATAGTGGATGCAACCTGAAACGTTTGACTGTTTCCAAAATGATATCCAGTTTCTATAGAGCAACTGCTATTTGGTGTATCTTACAACTTGCAAGTGTATGTCTACCCTTCATTGATGTACTAGTACTATTCCTATGGTTTAAAGAAGTATTGTGTTCTTTGATCCCACAGCACCCAGCTGAAGTGTAAGATGAACTTCGGTGTGTACCTGCCGCCCCAGGCAGAGTCCGGGAAGTGTCCGGTTCTGTACTGGCTGTCCGGGCTCACCTGTACCGAACAGAACTTCGTCACCAAGGCCTGCGCACAGCGGGCGGCTGCCGAGCATGGCATCATCATCATCGCTCCCGACACCAGCCCTCGTGAGTATGGGGATTTAATCTCCAAGTAGATCTATTGGTGGTAAGGCAGTATCCAACAGGGATACCCGATTTATGTGCCTGGGCACCATACGGAAAGTAGTTTGCTCCAGCGTTTGTTGTATACACTATATACAGTCGCTTCTCTGCTGTTCCGTCTGGGATCCTTGACCACGTTAACGTCTGGAATCGTCCATATTTTGGACAAGGGTGCTAATTGGTCCCTATATATCAGCGAAGTAAGGAATTGTTTCAAGCGCTCATAATTTAGTTTCCCATAATATTTCACAGTCTCTTTTTTAACTAGTTATTTGATAAGCTGAGGTGTATTGATATATCTAGCAATTAAAAAAAAGCCATCTCAAAAGGAAGGTAGTCCTCAGAATCAAATGATATATGTTTGCAGTTATGTATGTATGGGATGCTGTTGACCAGATTTACCCCATTCCTAGGTGGTTGCAACATTGAGGGAGAGGAGGACGGCTGGGACTTTGGTACAGGAGCAGGGTTCTATGTGAACGCCACAGAAGACAAGTGGAAGACCAACTACAGGATGTATTCATACGTTACTGAAGAGGTAGGGAACAGAGGGCCTCAACATACATTTCCCACAGATTGTATCACCTAATGTTTTAAATCATGGTGTAGTCTCAAAAACAAATTAAAGATTACTTCTAGCCTACCACATAATTCAAGACCTATCAGTATGAATATTGGCCTTACCTCTCTTTTGTTAGGTTGTTGCAGTCAATGTTTGTAAGATCTTTCAAAAGGCCATGATTTTTTGTCTAATGTACAAAACATGTTTGTTCTACTTTCAGCTCCCTTCAGTGGTGAACAGCAGTTTCCCAGTGGACTCTGACAGGCAGTCTATCTTTGGTCACAGGTAAGGGGAGAGAGTCTGATACATCATCAGCACTCGAAATCCTTTTTTCTGCATACATGCACTGGTGCAGTACCATTGAAAATTACCTGCACCAGACAAATTTCACCTGCACCACTATGAATTTAGGAAGTATGGGTCATATTGAAATTATTCAGGAACAATTACTATTTTTTTCTTTTATACTTTGTAGGTGGTAACATTCAATGCATCCACATGCACCTACACCATAGGACATTTATGTATAAAACCCAGTACATGGACCAGTGTAGGTTAGGTGCAGGTAGACACCAGAAATACCTGGACAGCTCCAATTTTACCTGCACTAAACTATGCATGTGGTATTTCGAGCCCTGATCATTCATAAGTTATGGATAGAACAAAATGTTGACAATAGCTAATCTTAAAACTTGGGACAAGCTGTGTATGAAATAATTGATCTTGAATATCATAGACCTACATGTGCATTTGCAAATTTTGTTATGGCTAGTAAAAGTTAGCAGTACATTAAAAACAGGTAGTTAGATCTCAAAACAGGTAGTTAGATGTGTATAGAGCTATAATACTTCATTGTAATGTTTGGTCTAAATTTATGATTTGTTCAGGTGAAACTATTCCAGTTACAATGGCACACATTCATAGTCTTTGCCTAATGAGTAGCAATCATGTCATTTCTTGCCTGTGTTAGCCACTAAACTATTCCTGTATTTTGTCACGATATGATTCTATGCCCTGACCACTCTGTGTCATCTCTACAGCATGGGTGGACATGGTGCGCTGATCTGCTATCTGAAGAACCCAGGGAAATACAGGGTCTGTATGATAGTTCAGTGCTATAGGGTGTATGGATGATAATCAGTCAAAAATTTGGTGAAGTGTATCTTTATCTTAGTGGAGTGTTCAGCACCAGGACAGGTATGTTAGTGTGTGAATGGTGTTCAGCACCAGGGACAGGTATGTTAGTGTGTGAATGGTGTTCAGCACCAGGGACAGGTATGTTAGTGTGTGGTGTACAGCACCAGGGGCAGATAAGTGTGTATTCAGCACCAGGGACAGGTGTGTTTTGTATGGATGGTATTCAGCACCAGGGACAGCTCTATTAGTATGTGAATGTTGTTCAGCGCTAGGGACAGGTATATGTCATTGTGCGAATGGTATCAGACACAAGGGACAGGTTTGTTAGTGTGTGAATGGTGTTTAGCACCAGGGACAGGTATGTTTACTTGTGTGTGGATAGTGTTCAGTACCAGGGACAGGTTTGTTAGTGTATTTATGGTATTCTGCACCAGGGATAGTGTGTGAATGGTGTTCAGCACTAGGGACAGGCCTTTGTGGATGGCAAATAGCAGTAGGGACAGGTATGTGGATAGGCATGTTATAGAAAAGTACCAAGAACATTTGTTTTTTTATTTTACCCTTTGTGTTTTTTCTCCCCTTCAGTCGGTTTCAGCATTTGCCCCCATCTGCAACCCGATAAACTGTCCCTGGGGACAGAAGGCATTTTCTGGCTACCTGGGAAGTAACAAAGAAACCTGGAAGGTAACCATTCTATACTAGCAAACAATGAGTTTAGAAAATAATTTGCCATTTAATTATATATTGTGAAAACCCACGAACTTCTTACCTGGGTAATAAGAAACTTAATATTGTACTTAATGCTGTGTGCAGGTACGCTTTACTTTGCATGCTGCGTACAGTTTATGATTGATGCCATAATTTTGACATAATATCGCCACTTGTGAAAAGATACATGAGTGGTTCAAAGAGACGTAGTAATGTAGCATCAGTAATCCTGAGTTCTATACACTTCAGATATTTATGTGTTCAACTTCAAGACAACCTTCAGAAGGCCTCTATAACAACTTTTTGTATGGCTGTATTATCGCACCCAGTAGAATTCTGAGCGTCCATGTTACTTCACAATGAAAGCCTCAAGTGTTTGAAATGAGAACCTTTGTTTTCTGCTATCTGCAGGAGTATGATGCTAGTGAGCTAGTGAAGAAATACCAAGGGCCTCCAGTGGACATACTCATTGATCAGGTAGGGAGGTGTCATCTTTTTTGTTAAGTGCATTCTTCTACTTCTCTCTAAGACATCATTTTATTTTGAACACTGACCTATTCCACTCACTTATAGTTGCCACATATGATTTTGTTTAATTTTCTGTTTACAAATTCTGTGAGTTTTGATTGCACTTTTTATTCAAAACTGTAAATGACTCCAAGAAGCAATACTAGTAGTATGAAGCATGTAACAATAATGGAGATCAAAATACAAACAATTATTGACAGTAATAGCAGTCTCTTTTCAAATTTTATTGCCAAGTAGTTTGTTCATTAGTAAAAGAAAGTAGCCTTAATTATAAGTAATTTGTAGTTGTACACTACACATGAGCTCCAAAAAAATATACAATTTCACATAGAGAGTATTGGTCTATCAATAAATACCATAGATATTTTGCATGTTAGACCTGTTTACAAGAATTCCATAAGCTTTATAACAGCGTTAGACCTAAGTATGAACTACTAACACCCTGTCTGAAACCCCAGGGCAAGGCTGATAACTTCCTGCCTGCGGGCCAGCTGCTCCCTGACAACTTCGTAGCTGCCTGTAAGGAGAGTAAGGTGCCTGTGGTGCTGAGGATGCAGGAGGTAGGCATGCTGCTTATGATCCATTTCTCCTAGACTAGATATGTAGAATGCAACACAATGTGTTTCGTATCACCCAAGGTACCAGCCCAATTGTAGGAAGGCTCACCCTACTGCTGGAGACCGGAGGGCGATCTGACCAGCGGGGGGTGGGGTGGCTTGCTGGGACCGAGGGTGATGTGGAATACACTGTGTTGTATTATTATAAATTTTATGTCATACCCACTCAAGAAAACACACAATTCAATGCAAAATTTACCGGGAGTTGAGAAAACTTGGTGTTCTTGAACCAAAAATTGTAACAACAGCAATTACAAAGTCTGATTTATTAAAACACTTAGTCCTTTCAATATTACCTATAACGTCGGGAAGAAATCTGCGTATCGTATCCAGGTGTGGACATTTATTTGTGTTCTGATATTACACCAGTGTTTCATCATAGCAAGAACATTGATCTTATGTAAATCATAAATCTAATATACATATATATCATGTTATGTACAGTTTCTAGTTCTAGGCTACAATTTTTGAAACACGTGTCCTTTAGATGTTGTAAAGAGTTTTCTGTTTAACCAGTACAGTGATTGCAACTCATGTACCTAGAGGTCACAGTCTTCTTTGATACAATGGTTAAAACATTTGATTTCCAAAAAAAAATGTCTACAATGATTAAAGCATGTGCCCTAGAAGTAAACTTCTTGGTCTTTACTTATATACCAAATACTATATGTTATGTATCTTCCTAAAGGTTTAATCCATCCATACCATAAACATTTTGGTTCCTTTCAGGGTTATGACCACAGCTACTACTTTATGGCCTCATTCATGGATGACCACATCAAGCACCATGCAAAGCATCTAAAGGCTTGAAGCACTCATTGTCCGCTCAACACAAGACCACCAGGCTTCCTACACTCACAGCAACCCCAGGCCCAGTGAGAAAAATGTATTTCCAGTTACCCGACTGACGCTAACGAAAACCATAGCTTTTTTAATGGCTGCTGACAATGACTTTAATTTTTCGAACTGATGTCTAAGTGACAAAATTCAAAACAGACTCCCTGTATTTTACACTGTGTTAACAGTTTGGGACTTTGAACAGCTGATATAAGAATGTCTTCAAATGTAGTCCTTCTTTGTGTAGTTTATTGATATACTTGTGCTTGTACAATGTATATCTGTATACTTACAACAGGATGTTGAAAATATTGTGCCTGATGCCTTGTTGGATCACTTCGGATTAAATCTTAATAAAATCAAACAAATGAAATAACAATGGAGAATCTTTACCTTTCGACACTAAGTTTTTTCAGGACCATAGCCAGAAAACAACATTTTTTTTGCTAGACCTCAGCAATAGCTTCATTTTACTGCTATGTTTTCTCTAACCTTCTCCGAAGATGTATAATCATAACTATACAGGCATTTCATTGACGTCATAAGGACATTGATTTTATGTATGATATACAATGCTGTGTTATGATACTATGAAGTATATTGCATATTGATTATGAATCTTGTGCAGAAGATAAACACTTCTCGCATTGTGATCTTTTGAGAAAGTTGAGCAATCAGAAATTGTCCATTACAAATGGTAAAATTCTACATCTTGAGTGATATTTTAGAGTGAGGCTTTAGTTAGAGTGAGGCATGTGTGAGGCAATAAAGGGTATAAAACTTCTATTTCTGTGTCCAGTTTGGTAAATAATCTATATCAGGTTAAGCATTCATTTCTAGCAATAACTTGTCCTTAACACATAGATAACAAGGAAGCAAATATTGCCTCATGGTCATGATCACAGGGCTCAAAATACCTTTTTCTGCATACCTGCACTGGTGCAGGTAACATTGAAAATTACCTGCACCAGACAAATTTTACCTGCACCATTATTTAGGAAGTTTGGATCATGCTAAAATTGTTCAGGAACCACTGCTTTCTGTATACTTTATAGATGGTAACAGTCAATGCAGCTAAGAACAATCAACATCATGTATGAAACGACATTTATGTATAAAACAAAGTACATGGGCCAGTGCAGGTAGACACCAGAAATACATGCACAGCTCCAATTTTACCTGCACTAACCTGCATATGCAGGTGGTATTTCGAGCCCTGTGATCACACCACTGTCTCCCTCTCAATAAACACTTGGTGTGGGTTCAGTTTTTCCTGTTCACGAATCAGGTTTTCCCTTATTTCTTCTGGATTTGGCCTCGCTGTTGGGTCCTCGCTCCAACATGACGTCATGATGACGTACAGGTCTGGAGGACACTCCGCAGGCATGTCCAGACGGATCCCCTGCTGTAGGATCTCCACAAGCTGCTGACAGGTCGGCTGTGGTGTGTTACCGTACATGGGGTCCGTCCCACCTGTTACAATCTCCCACAGAAGCACACCAAAGGACCACAGGTCGCTTTCGCACGAGAACTGAAGATGTAGGAGGGACTCGATCGCCATCCATTTCAACGGGAGACGTCGTTCTTGGCCTTGGTGATTGACAGGAATGTATTGTGCTGTGTTGTACACGTCGCGAGCAAGGCCAAAGTCGCCGAGTTTTGCGATATTCTGTTCAGTGATTAGAACGTTACGTGCGGCCACGTCGCGATGGGAAATGCGAAGATCTTTCAGGTGACCGAGGGCTTGTGTAATGTCAATTGCAAAATACAGCAAATAATGTAACTTATTTTTCTTTTGCCTTAAGAAGTTCAAGAGGTTTCCTTCGCTGGCGTACTCGAGGATCAAGCACTTTGGATTAGATGTGATATTAAATCCAAACAATTGAATAATGTTAGATTTTCGGGGATTGTATCCCTTTTCCTCATGTATCACTGTGAGTATCGCTGTCTCTCTGTAGAAGTCCTGGTAACACAGTTTGTCGTTGAAGCGGATCATCTTGGCTGCAACGGTTCGTTGACCGGTAGGCAAGGCTAGGCTGGCTTGTGTCACCAGACCGAAGGCACCCATCCCTATCATATCTCCCAATGTTAGTTGACTGCTGTCTATCTGCCATCGCTCCAGCCATCCTGGGCGTAACTTGTCTGCCAGGTCTTCTTCCATCCTCCTCAACTCACATACAGCATATTCCTCTTCTGGGAGTGGTTTGTGCATGTCAAATAGTTTACATTTTTTCTTACATGCTAGAATACCGACAAAAGCAAGGAACCCCATAGCAATAGAAACACTAATTAGAATAGCTACTTGAAGATCTGACTCCTTGATGATATCACATTTCGTTCCCGACCATGGTGGGATACAGGTGCAGGTGCCGTCCACGTGATGACAGGTGGCGTTGTTCTTGCAGGTGCAATCAGATTGGCAGTTGTGTCCGAATTTGCCCTTCTCGCATGGTTCGCTACAAGTCGTACCTTTCCAGCCTGCTGTGCAGTTACATGTCCCGTCGCTAGGACTGCAGTAAGCTCCGTTTTTACAGACACAACTACTCTCACATTTCAGTCCATACGTCCCCGGTTTACAGGGATCCTCACATCTGTATCCTCTCCAACCTTCCAGACAAACACAGCCGTCCCACCGATCACAGTCAGAGCCATGCAGACAGTTGCAGATCTTCTCGCATCTCGATCCATGGTGATTGGGTGGACAGGAAGTTACATTGAGTGTAAAGTTTGCAGTCAGGACATTTCCTTGTGTTGTGATCGCTTGGCAGGTGTACAAGCCATTGTTTTTATCCTGAAGATTCACTATTTCCACTTTGTGTCCGTTCATGATACTCAAAGGCTTGAATGAGACCGTCCGTTTTTCGGGTTGAAACGACCATGTCAGTATTGTCACATTGACATGATGTTCTTGACAATGAAGAGTCACAGATCCGGTAATGTACAGTTCATCTAAATGTCCTTGTGTGGAGCTGATTGACAGTTCCTGTTTCGGTATGTCACAGATGACCCCCTGCCAACCTGGTTTACACTTGCAGGCTCCATTGAATCTGTGACAATCTGCACCGTTTCTACATGCACACTGACTCTCACATAAGAGGCCATATCTATGTGGAGGACATGGCAGCAGCTGTACTGTTGCCTTAAGTGTTACATTCACATCTTTCAAAAAGGATTTTATTTCGGATAATCCCAAGTAATCTGAGACTTTTGAGTCACAGGTATATGTGAAAAAGCCCTTTGAATCTGGTATGAGACGGGATAAAACCATAAATCTAACATTGGCGTCGCTCATCCAGCTCGGAGAGATGAGAATATTAGCTGATGCCCCAAAAAGTGATAGCGCAGTCTTATTAATATTTCTTTTAGCCTCTAGGAAGATCCCAAACGATTTTCGCATTTTCCTCGCACAGACAGTATTTTCCCAATTATCTTCAAACAATCTGGAAGCTGTTGTTGTATCCTGTCTGGCACGCAAGGCCCATGCAGCTTTTATTTCGCACTTGTTATTACTGCTATCGAAACGGACATATTCATGATTTTGGTTACCGGAAGAAAATGTCCGATGACTATATCTCTTTGCTTTCTCAGAAACACTAGTAGTTACCTATTGAAATGTTTTGCTTGGGGTGTTTCTTGTCGGTATGTCACAGCTGGTGTTAAAGACAGGAGGATAGCCAGGCACGTCCACAACTTGTACCCGAATGGTGACCCGATCTTCGTACTGGCCAGACGTAAGGTGTAGAATGTACTCATCTTGCACTCCATAATCCAAAGGGTTAATCAGAAACAACGTACCATTGCTGACATGGAATCGCTTGTGGGGATCGCCTTCCACTGTGTATCCACCTACTTTGACCGACGGAGCCGCCTTTAGGGGTTGTGTATCCTCCAAAATTGGTGTCCCGACAGTGGCGTTCTCATAAACAGATACGCTGAAGATTTCTTGGCTGCAGCAACATGACATACACAGTACAAATGTCAAAAAAGCTCTGACGACCGTGTGTCTTGACATTTTCTAGCTTTTTTTTTTTTTATTTTTTTTTTTTCAAGGCTTTATTAGTAAAAACAAATAATACATTTGTCAACAACAGAGTATCTAAGCTACTATTGTACATGGAGTAATTTGAAGTACTAGTGAAATACACAATAGGTAATGCGCACGGAAGAAGTATCATTGTCTATATAAGCATTTCTCTCATGTACTTATACAGGCTATTATGTAAAACCAATATACACCACATGGTTGCCACAATTGTCATGGAATAATTATGATACATGTAGATGGTTATCAAAAACAACAAGTTACTTTTAACATCCGGAACTTTTTCTTTCATAACAAAGTATAGTTTACAGTATGTTATAACACAGTAGATCTAGACTGGACTAGAACTATAGTTTACATACTATGGGTTTAACAGTTGTTGTTGCTTTTTATGAGCTTAATAATCATTATTTAAGTACATTGTACATAGAAGTAAACATTACAGAACATGAAGCCTGTTTTTGAGTTCACAATTGAAGATGTTAGATAAGTTATGGCCTGAAATTGGCCGTGGGCACTTTCTAGAAAAAATCCATGTTTTAAAGATAACCCACTTTGCTATAGAAATTATTCGTATTCTTTTCTTCAGGATATTTTCGTTTATTGGCTGGTTTACCTTTCCCAGTATCATCTCTTCAAAATCAATATAAGGGTTACCGGGGCTAAATGGTACAGAAGTATGTACCAAATTCCACAGGTTAGTTAGCTATAGCCTTTTACATTCCAGGAACATATGTTTATAATTGTCAACATGACCACTGTCACATAATTTACATACAGGATCAACTACTTGACCATCTTCATCTTGTATTCTCCATTTGCTTAATTTCTCACCACATGGTAAAATTTGATGAAGTAGTTTGTAATTAAGCTCTGCTATTTGTGTTTCTTTGCATGAAGTTGTGCCTAGCATTTTCCAAATCTTCTTCCAATTAAGTGAGTATATATCAAAATGTGTCTGCCATTTCTGTTGGCAGTTTGGAACTATAAATATTTGTAACATAAGGTTTCGGTATATCACAGAAGTTTTTGGAAAATCTAAGGCTGGTGTTTCTAACGTTTCTCTTTCGATACAACAATTTTTACGTATGGCTCTTTTAACAATGAGCAATTCACACATCCAGTTATGTTTCTTGGTAAGTTTTCCGAACACCTCTCTGTCACTTATAAAAGTACCATTTTGTAAAATATCCTGTATATAAACAAAACCAGAGTTAATCCAATGTGGGTACAAGAGTGTTTTCCCCCCTGATACAATATGCTTGTTTCCCCAGATAATCTGGTTTGTGTCACAATTGCTTTTAGCTTTGTACCATGCATAAATAACTTGCTTATAAAAGAGGGGTACATTACACAGGTATTTGTCTTCAATGCAACTCATTTGAAACACAAGATTCAAGTCTATATCTAAGGAAGATAAGTAGTGTAAAGGGATATGTCTCCAAGAACCCTTACCATTAAGCAGACGTTTGACCCAAGACGCCAAGAGAGCATCTTTCACACTATGTATGTCTAGCATTTTTAAACCTCCCTGTTCATAGTTGCCAATGAGGGTTTTCCGTTTAATTTTGTCCTTTTTTCCACTCCACACAAAGTTAAAAAAGGCAGCATTTAGCTCTTTTAACACTATTGTTGGTGTTGGAAGAATGTTCATTACATATGTTACCTTTGCAGCTGCCAATGCCTTTACAATGGTTATTTTCCCAAATAAAGTAAGATTCCTTTGGCACCATGTATTGAGAACTGTTTTAACTTGTTTTACCTTGTCATCCCAGTTTAATTTCATTAATTGTTCCTTGCTATGACCAAAATTTACACCAAGTGACTTAATTACAGAAGGCCATTGGATACCTGCTATTTCATCTTTTCTGTGTTTCCATATACCTAGCCACAGTCCTTTTGTTTTAGCTTTGTTTAAGTTGGGTCCAGCCACATTAGAGAATGAGCTAAGGCACTCAAGTGTTTCATACAGTGAGTCTGACATTTTCTAGCTAGACGATTTTTTGAGACACAGGCCCGGGCTGAGAGAGAAGACTGTTGGAAGCACCTGGTTGTGCTATAATGTATTCGAGAAGTTCCTGAAAGTAGCTTCCGCCAAGAACACGGTATCAAAAAGGGGAACCCCCAAGGCGTACTACGTATCTGATCGGGCTCTTGGTGGATACAGCAGAAACGTCAAAGATTTAGCGACAGTGTTTTTACCAATTGTCTCCTCTGCTAGCGGAACCCAATAGAATTGACTACGTCAATCCTAGTGGTGTGAGAACTAGATTATAAGGTTTCAGGAACTATATAAAGCGGAACTTGTGTGACCTTCTGTTCCCCATTATTAAACTTAGGCAAAATGAGCCCGCCATTGTTTGGCTCAAGCAAAGCGCAATCTACCCTCAACGTAGCCTGTGTTAAAGTTTAGATAGCTTTCAACCAACTTACATTACTATCATCTGTTCCATGATGTGTTTACTTAATGTTTCAGTACTAGTCCTTTTGGTTTCCTACCTCAGCTGTACAATTCAATATTTGAATGTGTAGAGCATTTCCATTTGACGAGATAGAATATCAATCTAGGGAATGTGATTATTCCTCATATCAGTTGTTCATTCTTTGTCTGAAAATCCGTTCCCATGCGAGCCTATTTGTTTGAAATGCTGTGTCACGTTCTGTCTCGTGCCCCAATGATAACAATATTGTTGTTCTTAGTTCAGTGTGCTTATGACCGGGACTTGTTTGGAGTTGTCTGGAACTTCAGATTCATCCTATTTTATTGCGTTTTTTGACGACACTTATCTTTCATATGAAATCAATAAAGAAGTGAATATGAAGACAGAGACCTGCAACCTCAAAGTACATGTACACGATTACAATCGATATCGTTCCAACTGATCTTACCTTTTCTTGCTAAGTATTAAACATGGTCTTTCACTTGCTGGTTATGTCAATGATTGTATGCGAATTATACTTTAGTCTTACCTTCTCATATGGTAAGCTTAATTCCTATAGAATGCTAACAGCATCAAAACATTGTGGACATCATTGTTTTTCAAACAAATGACTCTCTAGACATTCAGATAACAGAAATGCTACATTATATTTGTTAATTTTAATGTATGATAGACAATATTAGTTATGTTTAATTCTTGTCAAGATGATAAATATTGTGCTTGCACTGTAAGTAATTTTCTAAAAGAAGGTTGTGTGATTTGAAGAAGCTATAAAGAGGTGCTAATTGTAAACCTCAACATGTAGAGTGATATGTACGAGTGACGTATATGTTCGAATAAGAAACGTGTAATGGCAATAGATGACACTAAACTGCTATTCTTCTTCTATGTCCTGTTTGCGTCATCACCTATATACACGAAATGATCTTTATTGACTACTATGTAGAATAATTTTAAGCTGTAAAGCAGGATTCGGGACCATAGTGATCACACCACTGTTTCCCTCTCAATAAACACTTGGTGTGGATTCAGTTTTTCCTGTTCACGAATCAGTCTTTCTCTCAACACTTCCGGTTTTGGCCTTGCTGTTGGGTCCTCGCTCCAACATGACGTCATGATGACGTACAGGTTTGGAGGACACTCCGCAGGCATGTCCAGACGGATCCCCTGCTGTAGGATCTCCACAAGCTGCTGACAGGTCGGCTGTGGTGTGTTGCCGTACATGGGGTCCGTCCCACCTGTTACAATCTCCCACAGAAGCACACCAAAGGACCACAGGTCGCTTTCGCACGAGAACTGAAGATGTAGGAGGGACTCGATCGCCATCCATTTCAACGGGAGACGTTGTTCTTGGCCTTGGTGATTGACAGCAATGTATTGTGCTGTGCTGTATACGTCTCGAGCAAGGCCAAAGTCGCCAAGTTTTGCGATATTCTGTTCAGTGATTAGAACGTTACGTGCGGCCACGTCGCGATGGGAAATACGGAGACCTTTCAGGTGACTAAGGGCTTGTGTAATGTCAATTGCAAAATACAGCAAGTTATGTAACATACTCTTCTTTTCCCTTAAGACGTTCAGTAGGTTTCCTTTGCTGGCGTACTCGAGAATTAAGCATTTCGGATTTGATTTGATGTTAAATCCAAACAATTGAATAATGTTAGATTTTCGGGGATTGTAACCCTTTTCCTCATGTATCACTATAAGTATCGCTGTCTCTCTGTAGAAGTCCTGGTAACACAGTTTGTCTTTAAAGCGGATCATCTTGGCTGCAACAGTTTGTTGCCCAGTGGGCAAGGCTAGGTTGGCTTGTGTCACCAGACCGAAGGCACCCATCCCTATCATATCTCCCAATGTCAGTTGACTGCTGTCTATCTTCCATCGATCCAGCCATCCTGGGCGTAACTTGTCTGCCAGGTCTTCTTCCATCCTCCTCAACTCACATACAGCATATTCCTCTTCTGGTAGTGGTTTGTGCATAAGAAAAAGATTACATTTTTTCCTACATGCTAGAATACCAACTAAAGCAAGGAAACCCAAAACACAAGAAACGCTTATTATAATAGCTACTTGAAAATCTGACTGCTTGATCATGATATCACATTTCGTTCCCGACCATGGTGGGATACAGGTGCAGCTGCCGTCCACGTGATGACAGGTGGCGTTGTTTTTGCAGGTGCAGTCCGATCGACAGGTGTGTCCGAACTTGCCCTTCTCGCATGGCTGGCTACAAGTCGTGCCTTTCCAGCCTGCTGTACAGTTACATGTCCCGTCGCTAGGATTGCAGTAGGCCCCGTTGTTACAAACACAACTACTCTCACATTTCAGTCCATACGACCCCAGTTTACAGGAATCTTCACATCTGTGTCCTCTCCAACCTTCCAGACAAACACAGCCGTCCCAACGATCACAGTCAGATCCATGCAGACAGTTGCAGATCTTCTCGCATCTCGATCCATGGTGATTGGGTGGGCAGGAAGTTACATTGAGTGTGAAGTTTGCTCTCAGGACGTTACCTTGTGTTGTGATCGCTTGGCAGGTGTACAAGCCATTGTTTTCATTCTGAAGATTCACTATGTCCAATGTTTGTCCGTTTTTGACACCCAAAGGCTTGAAGGCCCCCCTCCGTTTCTCGGGTTGAAATGACCATGTCAACATTGTAACATTGACATGGTGTTCTTGACATTGAAGAGTCACAGATCTGGTAATGTACAGTTCATCTAAATGTCCTTGTGTGGAGATGATTGACAGTTCTTGTTTTGGTATGTCACAGATGACCCCCTGCCAACCTGGTTTACATTTGCAGGCTCCATTGAATCTGTGACAATTCGCACCGTTTCTACAGGAACACCGACTCTCACATAAAATGCCATATCTATGCGGAGGGCATGGCAGTAACTGAGCTTTTGCCTTTGCTGTTATAATCACATCTTTCAAAATGTCTTCCATGTTGGATAATCCTAAGTAAGTGGGGACTTTTGTGTCGCAGGTATATTCGACAAAGCCCTCTGAATCTGGTATTAGACGGAATAAAACCATGAATTCAACATTGGAGTCGGTCATCCAGCTATGAGGGATTAATTTATCAGTTGATGCCCCAAGAAGAGATTTTGCGGTTTTGAGAATATTCATTTTTTTATCTAGGGAGATGCTTATTGATGATGCTCGAAGTTGCCTCGCACAGGTAGTATTTTCCCAATTGTATCTTATCATTCTTGAAGCTGTTATTGAGTCCTCTCTGGCACTTATGGCCCACGCACCTTTTATTTCGCACTTGTTATTACTGCTATCATAACGGACACGGTCATAACTTTGGTTACCGGACGAATATGTTCGCTCTTGATACCTTTTAGTTTTCCCTGATATAATAGTAGTTAGCTGTGCAAATTTTGTGTTTTGGGTGTTTCTTGTCGGTATGTTACAACTGGTGTTAAACACAGGAGGATAGCCAGGCACGTCCACAACTTGTACCCGAATGGTGACCTGACCTTCGTACCAGCCAGACGTAACGTGTAGAATGTACTTGTCTTGCACTCCATAATCCAAAGGGTTATTCACAAACAACGTACCATTGCTGAATTGGAATCGCCTGTGTGGATCGCCTTCCACCGTGTAACCGCCTTCTGTGACCGGCCGAGCCGCCTTTAGGGGTTGGATGTCCTCCAAAATTTGTGTCCCGATAGTGGCGTTCTCATAAACGGACACGCTGAAGTTTTTTTGGCTGCAGCAACTTGACACAAACAGTAAAAATGCCGACAAAACTCTGACGGCCGTGTGTCCCGACATTTTCGAGCGAGAACTCTCTTCGGGATACAATCAAAGACTGAGAAACAAGACGTTTTGAAGCCCCCACATGCAAACGATAATTGGTGGCAAATGACATGTTCCTCAATTTAATGTTCCCGAATCTTAGTATAGTTCTTTCTTCAAAGGGCTGGCAAAGGAAGGGGGAAACCCTGGACTGCTTTGGGCGGACAAGGCATTGCCTCGGGCTCTTGAAGAAGAAAGAAACGCTATAGGGTTCTTTAAGTTTAACTGTGTGTGTAATGCGCACTATTATCTTTTCCTATCCTGCAATATTTACATGTAATCAGAAATACATTGACCCTCACATGTCATGAAAGTTTTAAAAAAATATCTAATGAGGTCACAACTGTGGAAAAGGTAGCCTTTATTCATGAAAATGTAGGATTCGGCAGAAACACGTTTTTCTCAGAGGATGCGATCTGAATACAGTGACCTTACAATCATGTACATGTATCTTTTATCTTGCATGTCTCAATCTGTATATTCGCATCTTTATTGGTTTCATATGGAAGACCGGCTATAGTCAATGAGATTTTAATATAATTAAGTGTCGTCTACGAACTCAAGAAAATAGGATGAGTCTAAACTTTCAGACAAGTCCAAACAAGTCCTAGTCATAAACTCACTAAATGGGAACAATATTGTTATCATGGGGGCACGGGACAAAAACGTGACACAGCATTCAAAATGGATAGGCTTGCATGGGAATAGTTTTCAAAGACAAAAGAATGGGCAAGTTATTTTGGGAACAGTAACATCCCCTATATTGACATTCTGCTTCCTCCAATGAAATGCTCTACATATTCATAATATAACCATATATCGAATTGTACAATTTAGAGTTAGGAAAACAAAAGGACTGAAACATAAAGTAAACACATCTTGGCCGTTGCACTTTTCTTTTTCATCTTGGTACAGAGAACAGTAATGTAAGTGGATCGAAAGCTATTTAAAAGTGAAGACAGGCTACCTTGGGGGTAAGTTACGCTTGGCTTGAGCCAAACAAATATGGGCTCAATTTAATACTGAACAGGAGGTCACACAAGTTCCGCTTTTCATAGTTCCTGAAACCTTCTAATATAGTTCGTACACTACTAGGACTGGCGTAATCAAGTCTATTGTATTCCTCTAGCAGGGGAGACACTTGGTAAAAACACTGTCGCAATCTCTCTCAGATACATAGTACGTCTTGCGGTTCCCCTTTTTCTTACCGGGCCCTTGGGGAAGCTATTTTCAGGAACTTCCCTAAATGATTATCGCACAAACCGGTGCTTCCAAGAGTCTTCTCTGCCAGCCTTTGCCTGTGTCTCAAAAAGTACGTCTCACTCGAAAATGTCGAGACACACGGTCGTTAGAGTTTCAGCCATTCTATTCGTCCAATGGAAATGCTTCATACATTCCCATACCGATTTTGAATAAGAATACCAAAATTACTGAAACATAAAGTACACACGTTTGCTGTTGCACTCCTCTTGTTCATCTTCGAACAGAGTACAGTAATGTAAGAGGATTGAAATCTGTTCAAGACAGGCTAGTCGGGAGGTAGATTACGCTCGGATTGAACCGAACAAACACGGTCCTCAAGTTGCATAAATTACTGGGGATGAGGAAGTCACCCGCTTTTCACAGTTCCTGAAACCTTGCTCTAGTTCTCACACCACTAGGATAGACGTAACCAATGTCATTGTGATTCGAAAGCCAGGGAGACAATTCTGTCCTATCCTGCATAACGTTACATGTGCACAGTGAAAGAAAATACGTAAAACTTACAAGTCGTTATTTATACACCTTGCGTTTCTGTATCCTCCAAGAGCCCGACAGGATAAACAGTACGTCCCCCGTTCCCCCTTTCATTACTA
>NC_049990.1:22875608-22882606 GCF_000003815.2 Branchiostoma floridae | reverse complement strand
GGTCAGGACTATCTTGTATCCGCCTCATGTTTAAATACCCGTGACCTCTGACCCGTGACGTATAACTACTCCAGAGTGTGCAGCACAGCCTTGCCGATCTCCCAGACAACAACAGGGCCGTTTTTCTCAACAAAATAGCAGATAGAGCGGCAGTTTATCGCGGAACACGCATTGTAGTAGTTTGTAGACACATTAAGCATTGTGATTAACAGGCTTCTGTCAAGTTTTTGCGCGAAAATTTTACGCGTTTCAATGTTCATAATTTGTTGACGATGGGCCGGCTCTGGAGCGTTTGGACGGGTTATTTTATAATTTATGAAGTGAAGCGTGCCTTTGATGATAACTTCTACACACAAGCAAGGAGCTTTTATCGCTCCTTGACACAAGTGACTTAAATGAGAATTCAGTAGACGGCACAAACTCTACATAAAGTGTATATCTTTGGGCCAAAATTACCCACTGGACTCTAACGTTATTTTCTTTACGTGGTGTCTAATCTATAAACCAAGGACGTTATCCTCTTATATAACGTCCTTGATCAAAACTAATTTGTCAGATCATGATCACTGACAGATGAAAGTCTGTCTGAGGTAGAATTGAACTATTGTTTCTGGTTGGTTTTCACTGGGTGTAATATCAATTACAAAGCAAGCTGTAAAACTGTATGTCTCAAAACTATGCAGATTCATATAATGATAGAAGCAAGTTAGTGGATCATGTGGTGGCATTGTAGCATAGTTAGTATGTAACTGTATGCCTTGGGTGCTCCAAAGCAGCCCCTTGTTGGAAAATGCCACAATTTGAAACTCATTGTGTGTGGCAATCCTGGCAATGTATAACCTATAAAATCATGTACTTGGATATGAATTATATTACTTGTACAAACAGTTATAAGCAAAGAAACACAAAGCAATCACAGCCATTGTTATAATTATGAGATATTGTAATGTTGAACTTTGCAAGTGCCTAAAATGTAGCACACTAGCCTGGCAGGTACATAGGCATGCAGCATGTCTCCGAGACAAGTTCTTAGACTTAGAAATTGATTGGTCCTCAGTAAAAATCCATCTACCAAATGTATACAGCTGTGCTAATGTTTCTGAAACTATTTTTTTGTCACAAAACATTTGATAGAACCGCTATGAATAAATGTTCATTTCATCACATTCTGTGAGTCCCTTCAGTCACAAGTACATGTTAATAACTACTTCTCAAGCCAAAATGATTGAAAATTACATCACTCCATATCATGAACAGGACAGGACCTAGCTTTTACAGTATGCAAGCTCTTGAAAAATGTGCATATGGCCCCTACACAAGTTGAAGTACACACAATCTGTGGGATAAGGACTATTTCACTTCTTTTTAAATTTGTTGCCAACTGATGGGAGACATGAACTTAATTGCTGTGTACAACTGAAGTATAACAAAGTTCAATATACATGTATAATAATGTATACCAGGAATTCATTAGCCTGAAGTCCAGTTTTTTTTTTTTTGGTCTGCTTCCACTAACCTGACCAGCAAATGTTGGTAAACAAGACTAGACTCAAACAAAGCTATCTTTAGGGGCCTTCTTTTTCTCTCCTCCATGATATCCATTGCTCTCTGTGGAAATTATCAATCAATAAGAACAAAACAAAAGTAATGATCTTCTCCAAAAATGGGCGGACAGTCAATAACAAACAGTCACCTTTCACATCTCAGGGTCAAACTATAGAGATAACCAACTTTTATACCTACCTAGGAGTGGACATAACACCTTCAGGATCTTTTAGTCGAGCCATAAAACAGTTAAGATTGAAAGCACTACGGGCCTCGTTCAAATTGAAATCATTCTTATCATCTAATTCCAACCCCTCGATTTCCCTAGCTATTGATCTGTTTAACAGCCTGGTTAAACCTATCCTACTTTATTGTAGTGAGCTCACAGGAATAAATGCACAATGCAGAGATCTAATATTCAAGGGGATTCCGGAATGTCAAAATGAAACGACCAGAACATCTATAGCCAGAGTCCTCAGCCCGATATTGGGATCAGAAGTTGACATACTTAGAGTCTCTCGTCTGGGAAATATATCAGAAGCCTCGACTATTTATACTCGTCCCATTCTTGTTCGATTCAAGAAATACAGTGACAAACTGAACGTGATATACCAGTCAGACACTTTGTTTAGGAACCAGCATATAACAATAGAACAACCAAAAATCTCATATGAAATACCTGACTTAGAATACGTACTCTTAAATTTCTGCAAAATTTTACTTCATGTACCGAAAAGCTCTGTCAATGCCGCCGTAAGAGGGGAATTAGGAGTATTTCCTCTATTCGTTGACAGTCAAACACATCTGATTAAATATTGGCTAAGATTGCATACTCTACCAAATGATAGGATTGTTAAAAAGGCTTACGACACTTCAGTCGAAGAAGGACATGACTGGGCTACTCACGTTCAGGACATTTTATGCCGACATGGGTTCCAAAATGTTTGGCTTAACCCCGCTGTTAATGCCAAACATTTTGGGAACATATTCAAGGAGCGTCTAAAAGACACGTTTCTTTCTGGCTGGAGGGAACAGCTCAAAAGCACCAACAAACTTAAAACATATTCGAAAATCAAAAAACACTTTGGTATGGAAGAATATCTCAAATCAATTCATAATAGATCATTTAGATACAGCATTACAAAACTGAGAATAAGTGCACATTGCTTAGAAATTGAAAAAGGTCGTCACCGTAACACACCAGCCACTCAGAGACTGTGTCCTACATGTCATGAAAATATAGAAGATGAATTCCACTTTGTTATGAAATGTCCCACCTACAGTAAAGAGAGAGAAACATTGTTTAAGAATATTAGAACCAAAACACACATCTCTCTCGATGGTGCGGAAAGCAATATTTTCCATGTATTGCTCTCATGTTCAACTCATATATCCGTCTACGTAGGCCAGTTTCTTTATAATGTATTCCAAATGCGAGATCAGATTAATCATACATAACTGTACTATTATCGATAATGTTTTGTTGTTGTTTTGTATGTAGTCTCTTAGTACTACTGTCTGTATAGCTATTAGTTGTTATTAATTGCCATACATTGTACCCTGTGCGATTGTTGAGCAATAAATCCATTCATTAACTTCTCATCTCCAAAGCATTCTCATCTTACAACTATAAGAAGTTGTTAATGTCAAACACACCCTCAAACTATATGACAGTGTGAAACACTGATGACATCCCAATGTCTACTGCAATCTTGATACACACACATGTACTACAAAATGTACAAGTACTTAAGCGTAAAATTTCATCTGTGCTTGTATACATGTTGGTAAAAGTTTGACTATTGTCCAGATACAGAGGGGTTTCTAAGTATACACAGAGGGGTTTCTAAGTATACAGTACTGTAGTTGAAATCTACATAGAGGCTACAACAAATCCTAACTTTTATAAGATAAACTAAGGATACTAAGAATAGTAGTAGTAGTAAATTGGGTTTCCGGTTTCCAACCTAGGTTTCCATCTGGGGTAGATGATGTCACTGGAACCTGAAATGTAAAAAGGCTTGTCATACCGACTGGCAAATTATTTTGAAATGAACGAAATGACAAAGATCAGTGATTAACTCAACGGTCTGTTGATGTCCTAATTTAGATTACTGTGTAATTTTTTGTATCATTGTAAAGGGGCGATGTGCAAAGCTGAACCCGGAGGTGACACGTATAGTAATCCTGACCTTTGTGGTAGCTAGAGGGAATATATTACTGCGCAGACTCACATACTTAGTGTTTCTGCAGTCTTGCATGGGATTTGCTCAGTGCGGACCCGGTGTACAACTTACAGGGACCTGGGTAGCATTTTCTCGACCTTTATAAGCATTGTTTGTTTATCTATGTGTTAAGATGATTATTTTATCAGATGATTGGTCATCTCAAGTGTGTAACTTTAGCAGATTTTTAATGAATAAACCTTTTGACCGTCTACGTGTTCCTCGTTGTGAGATGTGTGCATGCATGTATACAATTACGTATGGTAAGTTAGGTGTTAGTTATTATTAACGTTATCTGGGCCCTGGGACAAGAAATCACTAGAAAACAGGTGTGCAAACCTTAAAACCTCTTTTTAAAATGCGAATCTGTAATTATAACATTACAGCTAGTTAGCTACAGGCCAGGTGAGACACTGTACAGGTGTGTACGGTGTGTTTCCATGAGCTACAGGCCAGGTGAGACACTGTACAGGTGTGTAAGGTGTGTTTCCATGAGCTACAGGCCAGGTGAGACACTGTACAGGTGTGTAAGGTGTGTTTCCATGAACTACAGGCCAGGTGAGACACTATACAGGTGTGTACGGTGTGTTTCCATGAGCTACAGGCCAGGTGAGACACTGTACAGGTGTGTAAGGTGTGTTTCCATGAGCAACAGGCCAGGTGAGACACTGTACAGGTGTGTACGGTGTGTTTCCATGAGCTACAGGCCAGGTGAGACACTGTACAGGTGTGTAAGGTGTGTTTCCATGAGCTACAGGCCAGGTGAGACACTGTACAGGTGTGTAAGGTGTGTTTCCATGAGCTACAGGCCAGGTGAGACACTGTACAGGTGTGTAAGGTGTGTTTCCATGAGCTACAGGCCAGGTGAGACACTGTACAGGTGTGTAAGGTGTGTTTCCATGAACTACAGGCCAGGTGAGACACTATACAGGTGTGTACGATGTGTTTCCATGAGCTACAGGCCAGGTGAGACACTGTACAGGTGTGTACGATGTGTTTCCATGAGCTACAGGCCAGGTGAGACACTGTACAGGTGTGTCAGGTGTGTTTCCATGAGCTACGGGCCAGGTGAGACACTGTACAGGTGTGTACGGTGTGTTTCCATGAACTACAGGCCAGGTGAGACACTATACAGGTGTGTACGGCGTGTTTCCATCAGCTACAGGCCAGGTGAGACACTGCACAGGTGTGTACGGCGTGTTTCCATCAGCTACAGGCCAGGTGAGACACTGTACAGGTGTGTAAGGTGTGTTTCCATGAGCTACAGGCCAGGTGAGACACTGTACAGGTGTGTAAGGTGTGTTTCCATGAGCTACAGGCCAGGTGAGACACTGTACAGGTGTGTAAATTGTATTTCCATGAGCTACAGGCCAGGTGAGACACTGTACAGGTGTGTATGGTGTGTTTCCATGAACTACAGGCCAGGTGAGACGCTGTACAGGGGTGTAAATTGTATTTCCATGAACTACAGGCCAGGTGAGACACTGTACAGGTGTGTAAGTTGTATTCAGACCAGGTGAGACACTGCACATGTGTGTAAGGTGTGTTTCAATTGTCTACAGGCCAGGTGAGACACTGCACAGGTGTGTAAGGTGTGTTTCCATTGTCTGCAGCCAGGTGAGACACTGTGCAGGTGAGTGATTTGTGTTTCCTTTATCTACAGGCCAGGTTAGGTACTGTGCAGGTGAATAAGGTGTGTTGAGACCAGGTGATAAACTACAGGTGACTAAGGTGAGTTTCCATTGATTACAGACCAGGAAAAACACTATACAGTTGTGTTTCCATTGAGTACAGACCAAGTAAAACACTGCACAGCTGTGTAAGGTGTGTTAGCATTGACTACCTGGCAGGTGAGACATTAAACAGGTGTGTAAGATGTATTCAGACCAGGTGAAACACTACAAAGGTAGGTAAAGTGTGATTCCATTAACTACAAAGCAGGTGAGAAACTGTACAGGAGAGTCTGGTGTGTTCAGACCAGGTGACAAACTGTGCAGGTGAGTTTGGTGTGTTTCCATTGACTACAAACCAGGTGAGACATTGTACAGGTGCGTAAGATTTGTTGTCATTGTCTAAAGGCCAGGTAAGATGGTGATCAGGCGAGTAAGGTATATTTCTTTTAACTGAAGTCCAACTGAGACTCTGTACTGTGTCTATTCTGGCCGGTATTCAATGTAAATATACCTCACTCACCCATACAGTGTCTCACCTGGTCTGAGCACACCTTATTTACCTGTACAGTGACCCACCTGGCCTGTAAACAATGAAAACACACCTTAGTCACCTGTACAGTGTCTCACCTGGCCTGTAGACAATGAAAACACACCTTTGTCACCTGTACAGTGTCTCACCTGGCCTATAAACAATGAAAACACACCTTAGTCCCCTTTAAAGTGTCTCAACTGGCCTGTAGACAATGTAAACACTCCTCAGTCACCTATACAGTGTCTCACCTGGCCTGTAGACAATGTAAACACACCTTAGTCACCTGTACAGTGTCTCACCTGGCCTATAAACAATGAAAACACACCTTAGTCACTTGTAAAGTGTCTCACCTGGCCTGTAGACAAAGAAAACACACCTTAGTCACCTGTACAGTGTCACACCTGGCCTATAAACAATGAAAACACACCTTAGTTACCTGTACAGTGTCTCACCTGGCCTGTAGACAATGAAAACACATCCTAATCACCTGTACAGTGTCTCACCTGGCCTATAAACAAAGAAAACACACCTTAGTCACCTGTACAGTGTCACACCTGGCCTATAAACAATGAAAACACACCTTACTCACATGTTCAGTGCCCCATCTGGCCTGTAGACAATGAAAACACACCTTACCTACCTGTACAGAGTCTTACCTAGTCCGTAGGCAAAGAAACACATCTTACTCAACTATACAGTGTCTTACCTGGTTTATAGTCAAATGAAACTCGCCTTACTCACCTATACGGTGTCTTACCTTGTGTGTCGTCAAAGGAAACACACCTTACTCACCTGTATGGTGTCTTACCTGGTGTGTCGTCAAAGGAAACACACCTTACTCACCTGTACGGTGTCTAACCTGGTCTATAGTGAAATGAAACTCACCTTACTCACCTATATTGTGTCTTACCTGGTGTGTTGTCGAAGGAAATACAACTTTCTCACCTGTACGGTGTCTAACCTGGTCTATAGTGAAATGAAACTCACCTTACTCATCTATATTGTGTCTTACCTGGTTGTGTC
>NC_049990.1:22874253-22875508 GCF_000003815.2 Branchiostoma floridae | reverse complement strand
ACGCGCACACGATAGATAGATGAATGAATGAGAAATAATTATCGTCTTTTACCTGATCTTGAACTTTTCATTTTCACGTTCATCTTGCTGTACAATACAGCTACTCCACCTAGGTTCCGCACAGGCCTCTTGCTATTTACACCGTGGTATGGTCGCAGTGTTCATACACTTGCGAATGAATTACACAAAGATGATGGTCGTGACGTTAAACTAATTGTTAAACGTCAGTTGATACCAATTACAACATAAACAGAATGGAACTCAAGATCAATTTTAATTATTTCCCCAAAACACGCACACTGAAGTCAAAATGCGCACACACACACAGCGAAGTACAACACACACACACACGGCTGGCAGGCCCTGTGTGTGTGTGTGTTGCAGTGCGCGCAGAGTGTGTGCTGCCAGACTTTGTGTGTGTGTGTGATTGTGTATGTGTTTGTGTGTGTTGAATGAAAGAATCGGGTATTTATTGATGGATGAATGAGACACCATTATCGTCTTTTACGTGTCCGTGAACTTGTCATTTTCGCATTCATCTTGCTGTACAATACAGCCGCACTCTAGGTTCCGCCCGGCCTCTTGCTATTTACACCGTGGTATGGTCGCTGTGTTCATACACTTGCCACTGAATAAAACAAAGATGATGGACATGGCGTAAAACTCTTTGTTAAACGTCAGTTGAAACCAATTATGACATAAACAGAATGGAACTCCAGATCAATTTTAATTATTTCCCCAAAAACACGCGCACACAGATTAATACCAGTAAAACACGCACACTGAAATCAAAATGCACACACACACACACACACACACACACACACAGCGAAGTACAACACACACACACGTCGGGCAGGCCCTGAGTGTGTGTGTTGCATTGCGCGCAGTGTGTGTGCTGCGTAAGACTTTG
Organism: Branchiostoma floridae; assembly: GCF_000003815.2. Taxonomy (NCBI): domain Eukaryota; kingdom Metazoa; phylum Chordata; class Leptocardii; order Amphioxiformes; family Branchiostomatidae; genus Branchiostoma; species Branchiostoma floridae. Next base: position 22,874,595 of record NC_049990.1, on the reverse strand, counting down.
TGTGTGTGTGATTGTGTATGTGTTTGTGTGTGTTGAATGAAAGAATCGGGTATTTATTGATGGATGAGTGAAACACCATTATCGTCTTTTACGTGTCCTTGAACTTGTCATTTTCACGTTCATCTTGCTGTACTAGCTGTACTCTAGTTTCCGTCCAGGCCTCTTGCTATTTACACCGTGGTATGGTCGCAGTGTATTACACAAAGATGGTGGTCGTGACGTTAAACGTATTGTTAAACGTCAGTTGATACCAATTATGTCATACACAGAATGGAACTCAAGATCAATTTTAATTATTTCCCCAAAACACGCGCACACAGATACCAGTACAACACGCACACT
>NC_049990.1:22872350-22874121 GCF_000003815.2 Branchiostoma floridae | reverse complement strand
CTGTGTGTGCGTTGCATAAGTTTATCGTACATCTTTTATGATTTATGGAGGGAGATACGATCGCCGTCTTTTATGTTTCTCCTGAACTTGTTATCTTCTCAATCATCTGCTTGTATAATACAGGTACAGATACGCTAGATCTAGCCCGTTTTGCTTACACCATGCTAGCCTCGCTAGCTATAGACTCGTGTGTAAATCACCTAAGTATAATAAACATACTGCTGATGACGTAATATTCACTGTTTGACTATAGGTACTTCAATGATATCAGTTATGGCATGAACCGAGGATTGCAAAATTGAAAAGAACAATGTAATCCATTGTACGCACACACAAAAACATACAAAAACACTGGGCGAATTTCAACACACACGGGGTCGAGCAGGCCCTGTGTGTGTGTGTGTTGTAGTGGGCGCAGTGTGTGTGTGTGTGTGTGTGTGTGTGTGTCCTGTCTGTGAGTGTGTGATTGTGTACAGGTCTGCATGTGTGTGTGCTTGTTGAATAAATATATTGTGTATTTATTGTTGAATGGATGAGTCACCATTGCCGTCTTTATGTACCCTTGAATTTGTAATCCTGGCCTCTTGCTATATACACCGGGTACGGTCGCTGTTCACTGGCGAATGAATTACACAATGAAAGATAATGGTCATGACGTGAAACTCTTTGTTGAACGTCAGTTGATACCAATTATGACATTAACAGACTGGAATGCAAAATCAACTATATCAATATAATCACCGCACAGATACCAGTAAAACACGCACACTGAAGTAAAAATGCACACACACCCAGCGAAGTACAACACACAAACACATGTTGGACAGGCCTTGAGTGTGTGTGTGTTGCTGTGAGCGCAGTGTGTGTGTTGTGTATATCCTGGTGTGTGTGTGTGTGTTTGTGTTTATGAGTGTGTGTGTGTTTGTGGAATTTTTGTATCAATGCGTTCGTTGGATAAATACATCCTATATTCCTTTCTTAACGGGAGAAATAGCATGGTCGTCTATTATATGTCCATGTGCTTGTCGTCTCCTCATCTAACTGGCTGTAAGAATCCCTGCAACATTCAACCCCTTTGCTATCTACACTGGGATACTATTGCTGTTTATAGATGTCTAGGGTATGAAACAACCAAAGAAAGATAATGGTGAGGACGTAAAACTCATCGTCAAACTACAGGTAATAATATAAATAATATCACTACTGGAACGCAATCGCAATAAGGTCAAATTGAATATAATTCATTGCCACGCAAACACACACACATACTGGAGCAACACACACACACACACACATACTGGGCAGACGCTGAGTGTGTGTGTGTGTTGCAAGTGGCACAGTGTGTGTGTGTGTCTTACGGCTTCAGTGTATGTGCGTGTGAGTGTGTTTCTTTGCGTATGTGTTGGATAAATTTTCGGCCGTCGGGCGATCCTTCCCGCGGTCGTGCTGGAACCTCGGGTGATACGGAATACACCGTGTTGTATTTTATTTATGTCATACCCACCTGAGAAACATATGTTTCGATGCGAAATTCACCAGAAGTTGAGAAAATGTTGTGTCCTCGAACAAAAAATTGTAACCGAACAGCAACTTAGAGCCCATGCGATACAGAAAAGTATCACCCGGTCCGGAACACCTCTATCGAATGTTTTCGCGGCCCAATAAATGCATTTATTGGGCAGTGGGTGAGATAGCCTTTCTGTCTTTTATTTGTCCTTGAACTTGTTGAAATAAGGAGTCATGCTTCAAGTGTTACCTGAGGAACGCAAAA
>NC_049990.1:22854626-22872145 GCF_000003815.2 Branchiostoma floridae | reverse complement strand
TAGATTGGCACAATTTTGGGTAAATTATAACGGAAAGTATGTGTTTAGTCCGTCTGCCGGACCCCAGCAAAATAAACAGTTTTTAAGAGTCATTGCACGAGAAAACCAGGCAAAACCAGGCAGGGGCCGGAAGATGGGGGTCGGCCAAATCGGCTCATACTTTGTATGTGTGATAGGTATGTGGAACTATGAACAGCCATATAGTTAAAACCCTCCAGCTATTTTTCATTGTGGAGATATGGGACCCCCCTCAGAGACCCTCGAAAATCCAACAATTTATGACTGAAAATTACCGAACTTGCGATGGCTACGCTAATAAATGTGATAACGATGAGAATATAATCTTTGTGTTTTCATACAGCATGGACTCCCTAGTTTCACAGACCAAAAGTTGAAGATGAAACATTGAACTTGAGAGGGTGTACTTGGGGGTTACTAGAACCACTAAAAGCAGAATTTTCATCTCTGTGAATTTTAGTTCTTTTTAAGGCGGAATATTTTCTATACCCAGTGGGTCTGGTGAATGGTTTCAATGTTGTTGGACAGAGGAACATCAACTTATTAAAAAACAATCGTCATCTAATTGGGCCATACATAACGCGAGCCGTGAGAGGGGGGTCTGTATGGGGATTTTTCGGGTTTTGGTCTATATCAAATCATGTAATGATGTGTTGCTATGGGGATAAGTTATGGAAAATTGTTGTGTAAGTGTTTGGAAACCATACATAACTATCATAAAATGCTACAATAATTTAGCAATATAAATTTGGGGCTCTGCATGGGGGACATAAGGTTACTTATGCTGATTTTACACATTTTCATTTTTGCTTTCTAATGTCATTAAGTAGGTGCCTTGCCAAATCAATGCTTATAACTTATATGTCCTACACAATGAAAAAAGGCTGTACATGGGGGTTACCAGTACTCCAAGAATGCAAAACTGTTTAATACACAGGGCACATGGATGCAGAACTACTTCATACATATTGAAAATTCTAGAAATAATACCATAACAAAGGTCAATTATAAGGCTATTTTGAAAAGAATACATGTACATAAGTCATTTGTGCATGTACTTTAGCTTTACCCCTTACGTACAGGTATACTACTAAGGACAAACTGTAGTATACCAATGATTTGCTATGACTGTTCATTCATTTATCACCATAAGGACAGACCATAAACATTAAGTTTATGACAAACCTACAAGCCTCTAAATATAGACACAAACAAACAACAAACATATACATGTATAACCATATTACAATGGAGCGCACTATATCTGAAAAATACACCAACACACTGTTGAAACGCATTTTCACAAATGCACAAGTTCAGTTTTGTTGGAATGGTACAATAAGCTGGATCTGAAGTAAATTTTAAATTGTAATTGGTGACAGATTCTGGCCAGGCCTTGAACTTGACATGTTGTTAAAGGTTGTAAAAGTTATGCTACAAACCTTGATGCTGTCATTATGCTGTCAAATTAAAAACAAATCAACTTGCACATGTGCATGTGGATAGGATGTTCTCTAATGCCTGTATGAAAGAGACTTTCCTCGCCATGGAACCTGTAATGGGTAGATGGAAATGATCTGATATGCACTTTAGTTGCTTTAGCTTTAGCGATTTGAGACCTTTGGTTTTAGCCAGTTCGCACAAGTTAATGTCTTCAAACATGACAGGATGGCTGTAGTCAATGCTAGTATACACTGTCTTTCGCAGCTCTTGCCACTCGCTTTCCTCATCTATCGCTTCCATGTCAGTGTTCTCTGATTCTGTGCTTTCTTTCTGTCTTTGTGCTGCTGAAAGTCTTGCAAAATAGCTTGTAATCTGCTTGGCTGTGCGCCACTCGCTGGGCTGGAACAACAGCTTCCCATCAGCTCCCCTAACGTGCTGCATCTCATGGGCCACTTGCACAGCATCAGCTTTCTGTCCAGACTTCGCCCCCTGATTGAAAATGTCAGTTAGGTAGGTCTTCATCTTGTCTGACATCCGTTGGCCGCCTTTCACAGTCCGGATTGCCCAGCCTTCATTGACAACTTGGGCGGATCCCCCGACGCCAACTCCGGATCCTTCTCCAAGTGACTGTGAGGCTAGGCCAGGGCCATGAGCTATTCCAGTCACTGCTTGAGCCCACTGCTTGCGTATTTTGTCGTATGTAGACTCTCGCTCCAGTTCTTTACAGTGTTCTCCAACATCCATGTGGTCTTCTAGCTTGTTCGCTGAGCTGAAGGCTGCCACACATCCTGGCTCAGGGCAGCAGAACAACGCTGACTTTGTCCCACCTGCTGATGTTGTTATGTGGCTCGTGTGTGACTGTGGGGGACCAAACGGTGCTGTGATTGTCAGGGTTGGAAGGTCATGTGTCTGTGGCACTGTTGCAAAGGTAACCACTTCTCCGACCCCAACGCCAAAGGCTTTCCAGACTCGTATGTCTTCATCAGTTTCAAACATGAAATTGTTCCATGATTTGACACCCTCCCATTTTTGTCTTGCTTGCTCTTTGTTCGCCTCATCTGTTTGCGCCACAGCAATTCTACAGCCCTTGACGCCTCCATGGGACTCCAGCGCTTCTTTCATGTGTTCAGCTGTTAAGACATCATGTTTTTCATTGACATACCTTCTTATGTGAGTCTTCATGGATGCTATCTTGCGGTCGCAAATGTCCTTGCCTGCCTGAGGGTCTGAGAAGTCGAAGCGCAGAACTGAGATGCCAGTTTTCTTACCGATCGCTGGCAGAGACAAGATCAGCGGAGCACAGTGATAACACCCTGCATTGTCCGATCTCAAAAACACATTTGTCAGCGAAGGATTCTCGGACTTGATGGTCTGAAGCACACTTTGCAGAATAGCACAGACAGCTGACCAGTCCTGTCGGCAGTTGTTGAAAATGTGGACAAAGCACTCGACGTCATACTTGCCTTCGTCTCCCTTCGTGATTACTGCCGACACATGCCAGCTCCTTCCACGCTTTCCAAAGAAGTCTGTCATCTGCTCCCTGTACTTCAATGGCAGGAACTTCATTGCCCAGTCCATAACTATCAGAGCCGACTTTGTATCTAGCTGCTGCAAAGCAGATTGTTTGGCAAGATCCTGGTTAACTGCTCGCAGTAAATGGGACTTCCAGCTGTAAATGGCGGAAGATGACTGCTCAAAGGTAAAACATAGTCGACTCTTGTGTTCCTCTGTGAGGAGGCCTTCTTCCTCAATCATCTTTTGCACTTCAAGAACACTACTGTCTATCTCACTACATCGTTCACATGCGATCTCATGGCTGTGGTTGCATCTCACTGACAATGTTTCCTTGCCCTTTTCACTCAGGGCAAATGCAATGCAGTGGTCACCACATCTGTCCTCCAGCTTTACATGCGTCTTGTAGTCCGTTTTGAAGTAGCGCTTTCCTTCCTTTAGCTTGTGCGTGACAGTCTTTGCCCAGTCTGCAGACGCGCCATTCTGGACAAGGGAATCTACAACACTGCACATTGCATCAAATGCCTCGGCTACCTCAGTAGAGATGTAATCCAGACCCTGCAAGGACTTCTGCTGCCGTGCAGCACATACCTCTATAATCTTGAAAAGGGTTCTGTCCGGCAGAGGTTGGAAGTTGGCGCTGGTGCAGTATTGTGAGTACTGTTGGATGATTCGGGAAGGGATGATTGTGCGGATAGCGGCAGGTATTGTTATCACTTCTCCTGAGTCCAGCTTCATGGTTTTAGTTCCATATGCAACATCCTGCAGGAGATGGGGCTGCGTGAGAAAAGCCAGAAAATGGTCAGTCTTCACCGGGTTCAGTCTGGTCCGGTATATGGGTTGTTGCTGGACAGGTTTTCCTGGGCCTGACTCACTTGCATGCGCCCTAGCCTGATCGATGCGCCACTTGGAAAGTCCAGGTATGAGTTCTTGAAGCTCGTCCTTAGTATAATCGTCAGCAAACAGCGATAGGATTTGCTGCCTTGTCTGCCACGTGTCTGCTTCTTGGTAGGCCTTCACCAAGGTTTGCACCATTTGCTGGTCCCACATCTTCTTTTTTGCAGGAGGTTCTTCATATAGCGGCGGTGCTTGAACAAGACTCCGCCACAGATCTGATTCTTGGCCTGGAGCAATGACGCTCATTGTCGCTGACATAACTTCTCTGTTTTTCTCGAGATAGTAGTTTCGCTGCCTTCAGTTTACTTCTTCCCATGGAGTGTTAAGACTGGATCGCAGAGGACTGATTCTCCCCTCGGTGATTTGATCTACAGCTTTGTTCAGGGCTTCCCTGTTCTGCTCTTGTTGATGTTGTTCATCGACCCAAGTGCTAATGTTCGCTTCTCCTTCGCTTGTTGAGCTGCTCTGTGACTCAAACGTCGTTTCAACGATAGGAGTCTCCGATATGACTGATGACGACTCGCTGGAGCTTACTTGGGAGGTGGCCTTTAAAGCAGTTGAAGTAGATGCAGCAGTCCCTACTGGTTGTGACGGTGGTCCCATGGTACTTTGCGGATATGAGCTTGGTCCAGGCTGATCGGACGAAAGATCCTGGGAACCAGTGGGTCTTTCCACGTCCCTTTCTGCATCCTTAACTGCTCGCTTCCTGCATGGATTGCACATGGCAGAGCCAACTGGCACTACTGTGTTGTATGTCCTGTACATCTGTGTAGACAGAAACATTGGCACACGCCTTGGTTCTTTCAGGGCAGTTTTCCTGCCTACGTGTTCAGGGTGAGCACATGTGTTTCTCCTGCCTCCGGTCCAGCGTGTTGTCAGGTCATACCGATGCTTTGGGCATACTGTCAAGTTGTTCTTTTCTTCCTCAGACAACCCAAATCGCCCTGATCTATTCAGAATGAGGTCCTGCTCGCTCAGGTCTGTCTGACCGTGGCCACGTCCACTGAGACCTAATGTAGCTAGGTAATTTGTTACATCCTTGTTACAAGCAGACAGTGGTATGACCGATATGTCTTCAGGGTAGTAACGTGACAAACCACACTCTGAATCTGGGCTTCCAAATGAACAACTCATGTTGGCTGCAAGAACATAGAACCGCATACTTTTAGAATAGAAAAGAATAGAATAAGATTTTATGCATGTAAGCTGTTAACAGGGCACCAATGGTAAATACAAGTTTTCAATGGGATGCAAGATCTGTAAGGTTATTTTGAAATGTCACAGTTCTAATAGCACCTTGATTCCTTTTAAGCTATTCTGATCATCACACAGAAAACGTTCAAAAGTAAGATGACAAAAATCTAAGAAACTTACCTAGAGGACAGCTACACTATTTTCAAGCTTCAGTGCATGGCCCACACCCTGTCGAAGGGTATCTTTGGGGTATTGCCATGTTTGCAAGTAGGGAGTAATCTTCGGACATCATTTTAACCGGTGGAAATTAAGAAATATATACGTCCAAAAATTCAATGCAAATTGGGCAAAACAAATATTCTTTCCATCTGACACATTTATCAGAGTTAGATCAGAGTTGCGTTTAATCATGTAGCTGTGCTCAGAATCCCCTAAAGAAACCACATGGCAGCCAAAGAGCTTGTCAGATCCTTATCTTTAGCATGACCCCAATGTCTGCTAACCCAGACCAAAGAACAACATACACTGCACAGTCCCAGACAGGGGGAGTGTGGAAGGGTTGACATTACTTTTTGCAATTTATCAAACGAGTGGAATGCTTTGCTGACAACCCATGAGTTCCTAACCTAAGATAAAAGGATTTACTCTAAGGCATAAAAAAGTGGTTTCAATTAAATATCGCCAAAGTAATAGTACACATCTAATAATTACATCTTTTAACGTTTTTCCCATTTTTAATGTCTTTGGTATGACACAGACAAGGATCAAACCCAAAAACTAACGAGTGCAAGACAATTATTCAATACTGGGCCATCACACTGGCAGTATACCTGTGCTAATCCTAATCTGACAGGAAATGTGCACAGACAATGTCATAGATAAGAATCATAACAAACTTAAAAGTTTGTTATGATCTTTTTAAATGAATTGTCAACATGAGGTAGCTCTGCACCCATGTGACCTGTATACTGTAAATGCATTTAAGTTCGAGGGGATTTAATTTCGCGGTAATACCATAGACTGCAGTCTAATACCATAATAGAAAAATGTTCGCGGTTGTTTAAGTTCGCGGTAAAGTGGTCACTGCAAAAACCGCGAACAATAATCCACCGCGAACATTTCTGCATTTACAGTATTATAGTTCTGATAAACCCCATACACAGCCCTTTAAAATTATTTACCTCAACGTAAATGTACACAGTTATTTAGTAAGTAACGCACTCGTCCAAATGAAAAAGCAACGATATATGTGTAAAGCATGGGAGGTGAAATTCATTTTCAAGTAACCTTTTATCCCCCATGCAGAGTCCCAAATTATTATTGCTAACTTATTGTTGCATTTAATGACAGCTGTGCATGTTTTTCACAAAGCTATGCAAAATTTTCCATAACTTATCCCCATAGCAACACATCATTACATGATTTGATATAGACCAAAACCCGAAAAATCCCCATACAGACCCCCCTCTCACGGCTCGCGTTATGTATGGCCCAATTAGATGACGATTGTTTTTTAATAAGTTGATGTTCCTCTGTCCAACAACATTGAGACCATTCACCAGACCCACTGGGTATAGAAAATATTCCGCCTTAAAAAGAACTAAAATTCACAGAGATGAAAATTCTGCTTTTAGTGGTTCTAGTAGCCCCCAAGTACACCCTCTCAAGTTCAATGTTTCATCTTCAACTTTTGGTCTGTGAAACTAGGGAGTCCATGCTGTATGAAAACACAAAGATTATATTCTCATCGTTATCACATTTATTAGCGTAGCCATCGCAAGTTCGGTAATTTTCAGTCATAAATTGTTGGATTTTCGAGGGTCTCTGAGGGGGGTCCCATATCTCCACAATGAAAAATAGCTGGAGGGTTTTAACTATATGGCTGTTCATAGTTCCACATACCTATCACACATACAAAGTATGAGCCGATTTGGCCGACCCCCATCTTCCGGCCTCTGCCTGGTTTTATCGTGCAATGACTCTTAAATCAAAGTTTAGAGACTCCTGAACTACTTATCATTTTTGCTAACAACATTTTGTGATCATCTTAAATTGACCAAGCTTTGTATGTACAATCATCACCCATAAAAATTGGAAAGGAGATTCTTTTAACAAAACATTTGAGGGTCCGTTTGGACCCCACTCGGTCATTTTAGTCGCAAAATATTCGGGTGTTTGAGGGTTAAGTAAGTTATTTTTCGTAAAAGAAATACATTTCTCGACCATAAATTGACCATCAGATCGTTGGTACAAATGTACCTGTATCTGCTTAAAAATACACATTCGATAATCAAGTTGCACGGTATCATTAGTTGTCATCGCGTACCTAAGAGCAAGAATCTAGTATTTCTCACCATTCACGAGAAATCTTCTATTTACCTTCAGAAGCGGATACTTTCCTCGGTCTCGTGAATTTATATATCCTGATCCTGGAGAAGAACACGATTTCCACAATATCGCAACATGCCTTCCGTGGCCTACGCCTACTACAACATCTGCGATTGTCTAAAAACCGCCTGACTTCAATGCCTGTTGACGCGCTTCTGCAACCTGAATCCTTGTGGGCGGCGGACCTGCAGATGAACCACATCACAACGATCGACAGGGATGTCGTGCGGTTGACGCGACAGCAACACTTGGCTCTTCAGATCGGACACAACAAGTTGACGTGTGACAAGAATCTAACATGGTTGGTCTGCTCCCTGTGGAATCTTACGTTCATTTCTCAACGCGGCGCTCTGAGGTGCGCACTTCCTCCTGAACTCTCGGGAACCAACCTAACTACCATGAGAAGATATTTCTGCCAAACTAGCACGGAGTGGCCGCAACGTGGGATAGGCTCCAAAACACTTAACGAACTTTCTCTGACACCAACTTCAAGGATAATGGACTCAATAAGTCCTCACATCTTCAACACCCACCCGTACACCGATACCATCCCAACTGAGAGCTATACAGAAATGCCGCACACCATGCCAGTCACTGAACACACGACACAGATGGAGTACGTCATTATTCTTGAGGGAAAATTATTCATCAACGAGTATGTCAACTACGCCATTGCCATGGTCAGCGCTGTTGTCGTTCCCCTGTCGATGGCAACCGCTGTCCTCTCCATCTTCAAACTCTGTGGTGTAAAAGATCTGCATCACGATCAAGCTACATCCACTGAGGCGGATACCCATGACGTCCAGCCGTACGCACTGGCTTATGCTGACACGGCAGAACTACGAGGACCTAACGGAAGCTCAACCAAAAGCGGACAAAACATCCCTGCTCTTGACCGAACCCCGACAGAAGACAACTATACCATTCAGCCGTATGCAGTGGCGTATGGGGAAGACCCAGGGTCAGACATTCAGCCATATGCAATGGCTTATGGAGAAGACATTCAGCCATATGCAGTGGCTCACAATAAAAACCCATGACCACAGCTGTTTTCTCGTGCAGCGACCAGATACATTGATGACCAAGAGCAAGACGACAACTATAAGATCCAGCCGTATGCAGTAGGTTACCCGGACTCCATATAAGCTACAACTTTTAGTACAAAAAGCAGTAAATGCGAAGAGGCTCAGGTTTCAAAATCGCTGCAAAATGGTCCTGACGAGCTGACATAAAACGATAATCAACCAATTGTTCAATCAGAGGACCACTGTGGATTATTTTGATTATGTATTATGATAACAGTTGTATCTGTACTTATGTAAATGTGATTCAAAGCTGTTCCGTTGTTTAGTTCAGTAATGACTATCATTATTGTTTCATCTCCAAATAAATATTCAATCTGTATATGGTGAACATGCGGATGATTGCTTTTGTCAATAGTTGTCACATACCATGCCCGTAGCCAGGATTTTGGTTGGGGGGGTTCTTTTTAGTACTTGTGGGACCATCGAGCGCCGCAGGCGCGAGACTCACGCCGAAGGCGTGAGCTGCCTAGGGGGGTCTGGGGGCATGCTCCCCCTGGAAAAATTGAAATCATAACCCTCTGAAACGCCATTTCCTGCATTTTGACGGGCAAAATTCGCTGGCTAAGTTCAATGGAATTTGTCTTAAAATACAAAAGGTTTTTGGCATAAGTCTTTGAGGCCGACTCCCCCGACATATTTTCGCCATGTCTGATACCAAAGGTGGGAGGCGTTGCAATGGTGGTCCGGGGAAATTTTGAAATCTGGACCCTCTGAAAAGCCATTTCCTGCACTTTCTGGGGGCAAATTTTGCTGATAGACTCACTAGGATTGAATGAAATGTCTATTAGTGAATAATGCAAATCAGTCATGCCTTTGAAAAAAATCTTGGACATGAAAAAGGGGACCTTTGAGCATGAAAAAGTGGACTTTTGAACATGGATAAGTGGACCTTTGAGCATGTGTGGGGGGTTCTTCCGAACCCCCCGAACCCCCCCTGGCTACGGGCATGCATACACATGTATATGAAAGATGCAATATCATGCACACCGGAAATTTTATTCAAAGGTTCATCCATTTCACACATGACTACAATCGTGATTGCAGTTATCATTTATTACATGAATTGAATTGTAACCAGATGCAGCAAACAGCAATAAAAAGTATTGCTTGGATAAATGATTTAAAACATCTTTATTCATAAAAACATAGTTTACAACATATAAATTTACATCACAGCCTAACAGTACATTAGATACGTGACAGAACAAGTTTGCCCAGTTTTTTGCCTGTAAGGTTTAACAGTAGAGCAGCTTTAGCTTGGAAGCTTGCGTACAGATTTGTTCTTTTACTCAGCACACCAATTTAAAAAAAAACACTTCTCGCTATTGTGAACAACATATGTAAAAATGAGTTTGGATGAATGAATGATAGTGGCTAGACAAATCAAATTCATTTGCGAGATAATTACCTCCATATTGGAAATAGAGCACCTACATATGTGCCCCAACAACACATTCATGGACTCGTGTATATTGTCACGTGTCACCAAGCAATTCTACAAGTAATGGGGACAGCCTTTTTTCTAAATCCGGCAGGGCAACCGAAACTTTGGGTTGAAAAGAACTTGTGTGTGTGTGTGTGTGTGTGTGTTTGTGTATATCTATATTTGCATTTGGGTGTGTGTGTTTGTTTAAGTATGTGTATATGTGTGTATATGTGCGTGTGTATGTGTGTGTGTGTGTGTGTGTGTTATGTGTGTGTGTGTGTATGTGTGTTTGTATGTGTGTGTGTGTGTATGCGTGTGTGTATGTGTTTATGTGCGTGCACGTGTGCGTTTGCTTGCATGTGTGTTGCCAAGTGACGCACCCACTACAGCCTTTAGCTAATAAACAATCCCGCAACCTGAACGTAGGCCGACGCCTGGGCGGCCACAGAAAACCAGACTGAGGGACGTTAATCAATCATTCATTCATTAACCCATCCAGGAAGGCTGACTGCTGCGTCACAATGATGAGTCTGGCGCGAATTCCTTCCAGAGGTCGAGGAACCTGATAGATACGCAGCTAGGCCTAGGTGCTTGTAAAATATGGCAACAGCTGGAGTTAGGAGTTCGGTGACCCAGTGGCGGTGCCCCCCCCCCAAAGCAAGCTGAAACCTTGTGTATTTTTTTGATGATGGAATTTCATTAAATCAAGCTAGTCTAACGGCAAAATTTACCCCTGAAAATGCAAGAAATGGCGTTTCAGAGAGTCCCAATTTCAAAATTTCGCGAGACCTTCCTTGACCTTATGACGGCCCGAGTCTTCGGCGCAGGGCAGTATGTTGTGGGAGAGTCGCTCTCAAAAATCTTTTAAACTAATAAAAATTTTACTATCGTACTAAGCTTAGTTTACAAGCAGAATGTGTCCCCCAAATGCAGATGCATATCGCCCTCGCTAAAACCATGTGTTTTTCTGTCATAATTGCCGTCAAACTTACCTTAGTCTGACAACAAAATTTGCCCGTCAAAACGCAGGAAATGTTGTTTTAGAGGGTCAAGATTTCAAATTTTCCCGAGGGAGCATAACCCGGACCCCCTGGGGTTGTCACGTCTCCGGCGCGACGGGTAGCGCCTTCGGCGCAGAATATATTCTGTCAGTAAAAGTTCGGTCCCCTCATACCTCCATTAGATATTTAGAGCTTTTGTTTATGTTATGCAAATGACATACACATTTACATAATTAATGCGTGATGATGTTCATCATTGATTAGCTTACACTTATCACCAGTAAAAAATCCCATCATTTACAATTTAGCGTTTTTGCACTTTTGCATTTATTATGCAAATCAGTTCCTAATTTGCATATTTGGCATCTGTTTATCTTCCACCATTCATGAATTACATGTGTTACATGTATTGAAGTCCAGTTATGGAAAGCAATGGAATTATACAAGTTCCTCATTAATTATGCATATTAGGTCCTGATCAGCATGACATGCATACCTCAGCTAGGTGATTAGCTAAAATGATGGACATCCATCGTTCCTTTCCTCAGTTATCCTCTTTGGCAAGTTTTGACAAAAATGGCCCTGCAGTTCCCAAATTTCAACAATAGGGAACTTCCCACCTTGTCCTGGCATTAAAAGCTACCTGCAACCAAAATGTCAAGACAGTATCATGTCCGGCACAAGAGATACATTGAAAAAACTTCTATGATAAAGTATTCTAATTGATTATGCAAATTGCGTCCTTGTATAATTTCTTCTTGATTTTGTACCCGTTTGTACCAAAGATACCCAAAGATACCCAGATACCAGAAAATCATGAAAATCCGTTTTTTCTATCTTGGGTTAGCCTACAAAAATGCTCCTTCACTATTACAACCATTAGGCACACGATCTGACGGCTGCTGACAATATGCCATACACGTGTCTCAACATCGTCATGACAGGTCTGGGTTGTAGATATCTCCGGGCTTCACCACCAGACAATTAGGGCCTGTTGCCATGCTCGGTTTGGTTTTACTGATGTTCGTAATCCCGAACATTTAAACAGCGTAGTGTTGATTCTGCGAAAAGTTGTTTTTAGCAGAGTCGAAGGGTTAGGTTGATAAGGCATTGTACTGATATTGCTTTTATGGTGATTGCATTTGCACAACAGTGCGTGTTAGATCTAGCCGTTTTTGAATGTGACGCTTTCATCCGAAAATCAGAAATGGAGTCGAAAGGTTTACACTTACAGGGTACACCTATAAGTGCGTGTTTTTCTGCACATGGAAACCGGTCATCGTCTGTGCTGCATTTAAGGGCGTTCAAACTAGGCAAAAAACAAGGTTTCGGTCCATTTTTTAGGCCTGTGCTGACCCCTAATTTGATATGGTCAGTCCCTAAATTGACGTCATGAGAAGCCAAGCTGGCGTTATATTTGACAGCTGCGGTAAGTTTCGCTGGTCGGAATTTTAAAAAGTCAGACTTTTGGACACTTGAGATAGCGGGCTGTTGTGTGGGGTGAGTTCTTATGACCTGGAATGTTCACGGATGAGCTTATGAAGTCCCGAACTTGCCTAGTTTTACATCATCGCTAATGCAGATTTCCATTTGTGTTCTATGGCCTTAAGCCTTTTTATGGTGATTGGTGAGTTTACTCACAGTCAGAAATCGTTATCTACTGATTCGCCTCCTATCGGTACAAAACAAGATATATCAAAGTAGAAAGCTCCGCTGCAGTACCATAGAAAGTCGCTAGGGGGCCCAAAGTCTAATTGCTTTGAGGTCTTCTCAACATTAACCAATTAATCATCAAGACAATCCATGCCTTCTCTAGTTATCATCTTTATAGACGGAGAGACACACGTATGCTACTGAAAACAAGTAGACCTTCTTGGCAAAGGTAATTACGGCATCAAAGTATGGCGTGGAAAAATTGTTACAAGGTTTTTGGTCTTCCTTGTAGTCACCACCAACTGTCCTTCGGGTCCTACAGCAAAGTCCCATGGTAATCTAAACTCAACGACGTTGCGGATATATTTCCCATTGTATGTGTACATGTCTACCCTGTGGTATGTCACGCTCCCTATGATGATGTTCCCAAAGCTGTCTCTGTAGACACCCTGTGGAAATTCATGGCGCACGCCATTTGTCTTATATAGGATCCTGAACAGCAGACGTCCAGTGTGATGATTGTACACGTGAACTCCAACCCCTTCTGCCGTAATTATATTACCCTCTTTGTCCGATGTAACGCACCTGGCTAACTTCAACGATTTGAACTTTCTATCATACAAGGAGTCGTCTGGTGAAAAGATATAGATACGAGTGTCTGCAGCCACAATGACTTTGTTGTTAACCGCGTCAAAGGTAACATTTACCATCTTTATTGCATCTGTATGTGGTAGAAAGTGTGCGCTATTGAGTTCTGGCTGACCCTCCCGATTGTACTTAACTAACACACATTTTTGCTGACGGCTTGAGTCAACGAAGTAACCCACTACCCATACATTTCCCTTTCCGTCAATGGTGACATCGGTAGGGCGCATTGTTTGTGCAGTTACACCGGGTACTACCGCTGGGAAGAGGCGGAGAAAGGTCCCGTTCATGCCGAAGACCTGGATTCGTCTGTTGCCTCCATCAGCTACAAATATTTCATTGTATCTGGACACAACCACTTTAGTAAAACCTTTAAACTTCCCTGGGCCTTTTCCCTCCCCACCGAAAGTGATCTTCTTCTTCGAGTTCACGATTCTGGTACGGCTCTCTGTAATGATACAATTGGCCATGGAACTTAAAACCGAAGAAACATATATTTTAAGATATTAGCAATCAATATTTGATGTTGACACAGAGTAATATAGAACTGTCAACTTTTTTCACTATACTACGTCATGCAGTTGTAATTAGATGTAATTAGATATGATCCTAGACATCCAGCAATTTCAGTCCCATTCACTGTAAAAAAACAATTAGCTTAGAAGCCACAACTCCTATAAGCTGGTGGATAGATTAGACAACGACCAAATTAAAAACAAGTGCTCATCAAATATCAAAATATTACATGATCATTTTGCTGAAAATGGCATACCCTTGTAGGTGACTGGTGTCGGTGTGACGACACCATTGGTGTAAAGGTCTGGTTCCGGTTTGCTTGTGTGAAAGGGCCTCGTCGTTTGGTGGGTAGACATTCTTGCTGATGTAAAAGTTGCAAGTGTCGTTGTAGAACCTTGGTGTGACGTCTCTAAGGGGTCTGCCTGTAGTGTAGAAGCTACAGATACAATAACAGATTGGGTTGTAAGGTTCATGTGGCAAATTCGAACAAGCTAATTATCTACATGTACAGCTTTTCCGATCCCCATATATATTCTAAGGAAACTAAAAGAAATTACAGCATGTACTCCCGTGAATAGTTTTATCAGGTTGGTATGTCATTGGACAATAAAGTTTTAGTTCTAAATAGCATTCTTTACATATACAACACAATTGTTAATAATCCATACACACCAAGGCTAGCAACTATTAACCTTATCATTTGGTAATATTAAAACAGCTATATAACAGTATTTAAGAATAAGTCTCAGAGGAACTGATGAGGATTTTAAGGAAGTATAACCCAGCTACAGTGGTCCAAAACCCTCCCAAAGGTACCTACTCGAGCTGGTTCATCTCAAAAACTCAGTGAATACATATATACTTTGTATACAAGATGTCTTGCATTAGTTGTAACAAGTTAAACATAGGGGAGACAGGAAAAACATTCAGCTGCAAACTAGAAGAACATCACCAACAGATGCAATCGTTAAGAAAGCTGTATGGATCATAAAATCTATCGAACCGGGGCTTCATCAACCAGGACCTCAACTGTGAGGCTACTACGTACCAGTCGAGCTAAAGGGACATCCCAGTGGGAAGTGTAACCAGTTATCGTTAAAAGGAGGAAGGTGGCAGGTGCTCTCCGAAACGTCGGTTCAGTATAAAGAACGTTGTCCAGCACATGTATTTTATATATTCTTATTAAAACAATCATGGATGCAATTCGTTAGCTGTTAAATATATTAACACAGCCTATCTTTTAAACCTACGCAATTTGATGCTAAGTCAATTCACCTTGTGAGCTGTTGAAGGTTGCTGCAGACATTGTGGCCTCTCGCATGTTCCTGGATGTTGATGTTAATCCTGTACCCACGAATCCGTCTCTATTAGTCACAGCCTTCAATACACAAAAATTCCTGTATTCAGAACAATCTTCAAACATCTATAAGAATCTGTCTAACAATGTGCATACTTTTTCGACTGGTACATTGCCAATAGAAAGTTGGCGATAGGCTAGCTTAATTGTCTTCTTATAAGTATATTTCTACTGGTGGCTATTCGGACCATGGTAATCGGAATCCCCAGACAGATTTACCGGTAGCATAAGGACTTTAGCTGGCCAAGGAGTGTTCTGAGTCATCGGGGATTTGCCGTCACTGAAACAGGGAGGAGCATTTCTATTTAGTGACGGCAGATCCCCATTGACTAAGAACACTCCTTGGCCAGATAAACTCCTTACGCCACGTTAGAACTTCTTTAGCATATTGGCATACGGTATAGATATTTAGAAAGCCAAACAAATCTTAGAATAAACTCTCCCTCCGTTATATAGAATTGAATCTACCAACAAAAGTAAGTATTACATTGGAGAAACAGAACATTCACTACCAGATTCTCAGAACACGGGCCACCCAAAGCATACTGGCTCACAGTTTCGATAGAGGGTGTTAACATTTTGTATAACACGAATGTTTTGTAAGATTAGTAAAGCATCTCATCTGCAGTAGAGCGCACCAACATTGTCTTAACCGAGAGAAAGGGGAGATATCAACAACCTTCATCAACATTCTTCTTCACACTAGTCATAAAAACCATCATGTGTTCCAAGCGATTGGGCCAGATAGCTGATGAAAACCGAGTTATTCAGTCGAAATTCCAATGAATGCAATTTTTTAATGGAGAAGAGTAAAGATATCCTGAAATTATTTCTTAAGTTGAACTTAAATGAACTTTCAA
Organism: Branchiostoma floridae; assembly: GCF_000003815.2. Classification (NCBI taxonomy): domain Eukaryota; kingdom Metazoa; phylum Chordata; class Leptocardii; order Amphioxiformes; family Branchiostomatidae; genus Branchiostoma; species Branchiostoma floridae. Next base: position 22,856,150 of record NC_049990.1, on the reverse strand, counting down.
ACCAACATTCTTTGCATAATGTTTCACATTGAAATATATCTACCCAAAACAAACATTTCCAACGTAAGATCAATACTCATCAAGGAAAAACAACAAGATGTAGCCTTACCTTTTGAGCATTCTGGATGTTGGTGTTGATGTATAACCCGATAAAAAGGCAGCACGTGATCAACATCGCACATAAGATAGCTACTGATGCAACAACGTTCATGTGCCGACAAGTTAACCCTGCAAAATTTCACAGCAGTTTCAAGGCGTTGGCAGAGGTCTTGAACCGAAAACAGCAAGGCGTAATAATAAACTTTGAGATAATGTTGAGCAGATTCATCTTTCCTGCTTATTTTTTTCCAGTACGAGGGTACCAGTAACACTATACGTAATTCAAAACAAAAAGGTATCTATGCAAAACCAAATTACAACAAATTGCTTCTATAGATTTGAAACAAAAATCACATTTTGATCTATATTCAGATCCATATGTATGTCATTGCCAACTTTGGAAACAAAAGCATGATAAGAAAGCATATGAAACAGGGGTAAGTAATGTTTTTTATCAACAAGAGTTCGGAGAACTCATATCTCATGAAATATTCTGATTATGAAAATTACTTTCGCATCTGTATAATGCATGCTTTGTTATGTCAACCTTTTACAAACTTACACAGATCACAATATTGAAAATCCGATCATCTACAACAGAATAATGACAATTTTGCATTAATTATAAAAATTATGGACATTTTCAGATTGAATATCTGCTAAGTTTTGCCTCCCAAAAACTGCATAGGTCACATGCACACTCTCGGTCACATAGATTTGACCGGATTATGAAATATTCAAATGATTCCTATTTTGCATGATTTACACTTTGTTGTGTTCATCTTCTACCAAAGATATTTGCAAACTAAATATCATGAAAATATGCCATTTCTTTTGTACCGTTATTCTCCTCGGAAGATTGTGACACAAACGCCCCTGCAGATCCAGAGCAAGCTGCTAGGGGGACCAAGCACACACCACGTCTTTGAAACATCACAAGATATCTGCCTTCAAAAAATCAAGACCATGACATGTCCAGGTCAAAAGATACAAAACGTGAGTTCTGCTGCAGTACCAAGGTTACTTGGGGCCTCAAAATGAATCTTGACCATGATCTCTGCAACACCTACCAACACACCAAATATCATTGCAATCCACCCAGAGGTTTTTTAGTTATGCTGACCACAAATGAATCCGGAAACAAACACACACACACACGCACACACACGCACACACACACACAAACACACACACACACCCCAAATAATATTTCCATTTTGTCATGATATAAAGAGTAGACATTTCTTACCGTTAGCTGCTTGTTTTGGAATTCTCGGCACGTATAACGGGTTAGACACCAGGAAGTTCTCCGGATTTTGAGGCTGTGCACCATTCTCCGGATTTTGAGGCTGTGCACCAATCTCCGGATTTTGAGGCTGTGTAACATTTTCCGAATTTGTAGGATGTGCACAATCTTCTGTGCTT
>NC_049990.1:22852337-22854426 GCF_000003815.2 Branchiostoma floridae | reverse complement strand
AACAGCTATGTCCGCGTTACATCCCTTCAGTTCAAGGTCTGTCTTTGCTGTTGCTTGAAGCTGTTTTCGTCTCGTCCAATGTCTCTTTTACCTCCTGCTCTTCTGAATTTGTCTCCAGAAACACTTTGTGATCCTCGTCTCTGTGCTCGACAGGGCTGATGCTGTTATCCTGTCCGCTTCTAGCCTCGGACCCAATATTGAGGTATTGGTCATCGTCATCTTTTCGCTGGTATATAAGTGAACAGGCCTGGTCACAAGGATTCAGAGAATAACACTGACTACAGGACCTGGCCCCACATTTGGCGGTAAGATCATCGCCATCTCTTCTCCCGTATATACGAGAACAGTCCTGACGACAGGGATTCAGAGAATAACATTGCCTACAGGACTTCACGGACGAAACCTGCGTACAGGGATGCATAGAATAACACTGAGTGCAGGGATCCCCATCACTGCCAGCTTGCCTACAGACGCTTTCTTCAGCCGTTAGAGCCTCCAGCCTTGCTTCCGTCATATTCTCTTCTGACATTTTGTCTATGGGCAGCCTTGGTGTGAGCTCTTTGCGATGTGGTCGTCTGGCAGCTCTTGATAATATGACATACACGTGCCTGATGTGTGGAGAAGTTATATAGCATATAGTGGTCTTCGCCTTTTACACCGCCAGACAATCAAGGACTGTTCCATTGTTCGGTTTGATTTTCCCGATGTTTGTAATCCTGTTCTTTCACACAGCTTAGTGTTGTTCTGCAAAAAGGTGTTATGGCATTGTCGAAGGATTAAGTTGGATAAGACATTGTACTGAAATTGTTTTTCATGCTGATTGCATTTGCACAACAATTCTTGTTTTATCCATCTCGTTTTCAATGTGGCATTTTCATCTGAACATTATCAATGGATTTTAACCCTATTCAGACGGGGGGGGGCTTTTGAGGCCCGCGCTAACTTCGATGTCATATAACGCCAGAGCGGCTTACGCTAGAGCCACCAAATTTTGTGAGTTTTCTTGAAATATTGTTGGCAACAATTCCACGAAGTTTGACAAATTTTCCATTTTTTCTTGTTGTTGACAGGCAGCTTTGCCAAAATTCACTATTTTTGGTTCTAACAATGTATTTTTCACATTTATTTGCTATATTACTGCGATTTTATTACATAAATAGAATCTTATATTATTTAGCATATCTTTTATAATTATATATGCATAAATTATGCTAATTTGATGACGTCATCAGCCCAAAATCCAAGATGGCGGGCCGAATGGCCAGATCAAGAATAACACGCTTATTCTCCCTTAAAATTTGTAACTACCTGGTATTTTTTTATCAAAAACCATCTAAATGAATGAATTTAGTCTATACCCATTGCCCTTTGTGATTATTTGTTGCAAAAAAGTATTTCAAAAATTCACGGTGGTGGATATAATATGGCGGAGCCCAACTCATATCTTAGATGTGCATGACGTCATTTTACGACGTCATATTGACGTCATTGATGTTGCTATCGACAACGCAAGGCGTAACAAATATTAGTATTATGTTATCTGCACTTGTTGTTACATTTTTGAAGCATAATTTGAAGTTTTCTGAGAATACCCTTTTTTCATGGGTTTGGCCAATATAATCAAATTGATGACGTCATAATTACGTCATCTTACGTCAACGTAACGTCAAACGTCACATACCTGTCAAATATTACGTCGACATTATGTCCTAAAAATTTAGTGGCCTTACGGTACGTCGTTCAAGAGTTATAAAACTTTGAAGTGGAGGGCCTCAAAAGCCCCCCCCCCCCGGTCCAGGGATGACCAAAAAAGCCCGGTCTGAATAGGGTTAAAGGTTAAACGAAATATATCTATAAGCCCATAGTGTTTGTTGTGCACATGGGAACTAGTGATTGTCTGCAGTGTTTAAGCTTTTTTCGGTGTATCACACATCTATTATAAGGCTGGTAGATTATAACGTTCAAGACTAGTACGCCTACACAAACGTGCCAAAGTTAAAGAGAGGAAAACAGACATGAGACAGCAAAATATGTCTTAAACTACCATGTTCAAAACAGTCTATGGCGGCTTTTCCTTCCCCCCCCCCCC
>NC_049990.1:22841514-22851008 GCF_000003815.2 Branchiostoma floridae | reverse complement strand
ATATTTTGGGCTAAAATCGTCAAAATATGACATTTCCGCTATACTTAAATGATTTGAACAAAACGACGACTATAAAGGTTATCTTAGTGGTATTTAAGTCTGCAAAGTCTTTTGTTGCCAGTGATGACGACACTGACGTCTATATGTCAGAAAATGACGTCATTTGTCCGCCATCTTGGATCGACAAATTAGCATAAATTATGAATATCTAATTGGAAATGTAACTTACAATTGCACAGGATGTTAATGATATAAATAAACAAGTTCGATCTAGCAATCAAACTATGAAATCCCATTATTCAAACTGAAATTAGTAAATTTGGGAAAATATGCCTGCCAGAAACCCGTTGCCATGGCAACAATAGCTCTTGAAAATATACGAGTCTTGTGTGTGTTCCCTTGTTCGGTTGGATTTTCCCGATGTTTATAATCCTGTTCTTTCACACAGCTTAGTGTTGTTCTGCAAAACGTTGTTATGGCAGTGTCGAAGGATTAAGTTGGATAAGACATTGTGCTGATGTAAAAAGCTCAGACTTTTATATAACCTAAGTTCTAGGTCTAGTCCACACACAAGACTCGTATATGTCATATTGTTAACAGCTGTTAGTCCGCCATATCGTCACGACTTCAAAACCGACGTGAAATCATTTTAGTGGATTTGTTGAAATACAAAACGATCTTGATGAAATCTTCCATGTTTACCAACGCTGTTGAAACTGTTCTCCGAAGACGGGTCCAAAGATTGGCCACAAATACGTGGGGAAAAGAGGAAAACCACCATAGATTGCTTTGAACATGATAGTTGTTGCCAAATTTTGCTACCTGAAGTCGGTTTTCCTTTCTTTAACTTTGGCACGTTTGTGTAGGCGTACTAGTCTTGAGCGCTATAATCTACCAGATTCTTGAGAAAGACAATAAAGTCGAAACCGGTCGAATACCGTCTCTTGTCGTCATCCCATAGCTACGAATGAATCTACCAGACTTATAACCGTTGGGTGACACATCGAAAAGGGGTTAAACTCAGTGAAGACAATCACTAATTTCCATGTGCACATCAAACACTACATATGGGCTTATAGGTATCTTACGTATACGCTGATCATTTATAATGTTCGGATGAAAAGGCCACATTGAAAACGAGATGGATAAAACGGGATCCAACAAGAATTGTTGTGCAAATGCAATTAGCATGAAAAACAAAATCAGTACAATGTCTTATCCAACTTAATCCTTCAACTCTGCCATAACAACTTCTTTCTGCAGAACAACAATAAGCTGTGTGGAAAAAAAAGGATTACAAACATCGGGAAAATCCAACCGAACAAAGGAACAGTCCCTGATTGTCTGGCGGTGTAAAAGGCGAAGGCCATAATATGCTATATAACTTGGAGGTACCTCCTCCACACATCAGGCACGTATATATCATATTATCAAGAGCTGCCAGACGACCACATCGCAAAGAGCTCACACCAAGGCTGTCCATAGACAAAATGTCAGAAGAGGATATGATGGAAGCAAAGGGGGAGGCAAACATGACTGAAGGAAGCGTCTTTAGGCAAGCTGGCAGTGATGGGGATCCCTGTACTCAGTGTTATTCCATGCATCCCTGCACGCAGGTTTCGTCCGTGAAGTCCCTGTGGCAGTGCTATTCTCTGAATCCATGTGACCCAGCCTGTTCTCGTAAATACGGGAGAAAAGATGGCGATGATCTAACCGCCAAAAGTAGGGCCGAGTCCTGTAGTCAGTATTATTCTCTGAATCCATGTGACCAGGCCTGTTCTCTTATATACCAGCGAAAAGATGACGATGACCAATACCTCAATATTGGGTCCGAGGCTAGAAGCGGACAGGATAACAGCATCAGCCCTGTCGAGCACAAAGACGAGGATCACAAAGGGTTTCTGGAGACAAATTCAGAAGAGCAGGAGGTAAAAGAGACATTGGACGAGACGAAAACAGCTTCAAGCAACAGCAAAGACAGACCTTTGAACTTGAAGGGATGTAACGCGGACATAGTTGTTACAGTCCTACGACAGGAAAATGAGTTACTGCGCAGGAGAACCAACAACCAACAACCAAATAACGTCGACGTCGCCTCAGATAATGAGACCATAGAACCTTATATTATTTCGTATATGTGCCCGAATCTTACGCATGAAGAAGCTGAGTGTCACTCATCGATGCACCAAGATGATGCACAGAAGAATTGTGCACATCCTACAAATTCGGAAAATGTTACACAGCCTCAAAATCCGGAGATTGGTGCACAGCCTCAAAGTCCGGAGAACGTCCTGGTGTCCAACCCGTTATACGTGCCGAATATTCCCAAACAAGCAGCTTACGGTAAGAAATGTCTACTTTTTATCTCCAGGAAAAATTGAAATATTGCTTGGAATGTGACTCTGTGTGCGTGTTTGTTTATCTGCTTTTGTTTCTTGATTTTTTGTGGTCAGCATAACTGTAGGTGTTGGGTCAAGATGAAAGTCAAGGTAGATTTAATTTTGGGCCTCCTAGTATATAACATTGGTACTGCAGCAGAACATGCCATGGTCTTGATATTTTGGTGGAAGATGTCTTGTGATGTAAAGGTGCATTGTCATTAGACTTGCGTCAAGTTTGCGTCACAGCGGGGTTCGAAAGATACTCAACGAATGTCAAAGATAAAGAACGAATTTTCTTTATTTTTGTGTATTTTGTCGTCTTCTAAGTCATACTTTTTTATATACCATAATATCAAAATTATTTTAAAAATCGGAGAAAATAACAAAACTTCGACGCAATGAACGAACTCCATTATGCAAATAAGTTCATGATTTTCATAATTAATGCAAAACTGCTATAAGTCTAATAAAATCTGAATGATTGTCAAAATTTGACCTGTGCAAGTTCGTTAAAGGTGTACATAACCAAGCATAGATTATGCAGATGTAAAAGACATTTGCAGAATCAGAGTATTTCATGGAGATATGAGCTCTCTAAACTCTTGTATTACTTAACCCTATTAAATATGTTTCGTTATCATGTTTTTGATACATATGGATCAGACAATAGATCAAATGTTTCATTTTTTCAAATCTATAGAAGAAATTTGGTGTATTTTGGCTCTGCATAGATGCCTTTCTGTTTTAAATTGTGATATGTATAGTGTTACTAGACTGATCTTGTAGTATATGGGAAGGTATCCCTTGTCAACATACTTTTGTTATTTTGACTGTATCCGGCTGTTTTCGGCTTAATTCTCTACTAACGCCTTGAAACTGTTGTGAAATTTTGCAGGATTAACTTGTCGGCGTGTGAACGTTGTTGCATCAGTAGCCATCTTATGTGTGATGTTGATTACGTGCTGCCTCTTTGTCGGGTTATACATCAACACCGACATCCAGAACGCTCAAAAGGTAAGCCTACATCTTGTTTTCCTTCCTTGATAAGTATTGATCTTATGTTGGAAATATTTGTTTTGGGTAGACATATTTCAATGTGAAACATTATGCACACTGCAAAGAATGTTGGTTTAAAGTTTATTGCATTTAAATTCAACTTAGAGAATAATTTCTGGATAATTTGTCTTTTCTCCACTAAAAAGATAAATTGCATTCATTAGAATTCCGACTGAATTACTCGGTTTTCTTCAGCTATCTAACCCAATCGCTCTGACCACATGGATTTAGGACAAGTATGAAGAAAAAAAGCTGATATCACCCCCCGTCTCGGTTAAGAGAAATTTGGTGCTCTCTGACGCTCTGCTTTATTAAATAGATATTACAAAACATTTGTGTTATAAAATGTTAACACCCTCTAACAAAACTGTTATAGGACTCAATATGAATATGTTGTGAAACCTCTGATGACAAAAGACTGGGTGTCATGTGGTCTAAGAATCTGGTACAGAACGTTTCTCAATATAAGACTTACATCTGTTGGAGGAGTCAATTCTATATTACGGGTGGGGACTTTGTTGCGGTTTTTTTGTTAAGATTTTGACAACTTTTCCATCTGAGATATCCAACTATTTAAACATTTTTGTAACCTCCATGAAATGTCATGGAGGTTATATTTTCAATAGCGTTTGTCTGTCAACAAGATAACTCAAGAACGGCTAGATGGATTGGTTTCATACTTGGTGTGTTGGTCGGGTGTGATGAAAGCTGGTAATGATTACATTTTTGGCCTCCCTAGCAACTTTTCCTTGGTACTGCAGCTCAACTTTCGGTGTTGCTATCTCGTGCTCTGAACAAGCTATTGTCACGAATTTTGAGGTCGAATTTTGAGAACTCTAGTTTCTATGACTTTCTAAATATTTCATGTAGTATTCCCACAGGTTAGAGTAGTTCTAATGTCGAATCTAATTAGTTTATAATGTACTTCAATAAGATTCACCATTCACTGTAACATGTTAGAACATTTTGTAATGATTCAGTGGGATGATAATAATTAAAATCAATTCACATATTCTAGAAATATACACCTGCAGACGATAAAACCAGCTTAGCACCTACCTTCTATGGGCTATCTACCATTTGAAAATGATTCAAATTCTTAGACATATTCTCATAGATGTTTAATTATTGTTCTAAATAAAGATTTATTTGTGTATTTAATTCCCGTAACAGGCTTTGGCTGATAGTGGCGGATTCGGGGGTACGGGGTTAACACCAACTTCCGGGAACTTGCGAGAGGTCACAATGTCCTCAGCAACCTTCAACAGCTCACAAGGTGAATGGGTAGCCTGTAGGCTAAAGAAAGGCAATGTGTAAATTATGTGTTCCTACACTTACTGTTACTTCATGTTTACAATAAATGAATTGTTGAATGTCTTCCTTAAATATTTTGCATCCACAATTGTTTTAATAAATATGTACAAAATATACATGTTAGACATAACAACGTTCTTTATACCAATTATCTGTAACTAGCCTACGTTTCGCTGAGCGCATGTCGAATTCCTCATGGTAAAAACTGATTACACTTGATGTCCCTGTAGCTCACCTGGCAGGTAGAAGCTTCACAGTTGAGGTCCTGGTTGGTAACTATGAAGGGAAGGGCATCACTTGTTTGGGCTGCTCCCATCTCACTGAAGAGACATATAAAATGGGGTCTTGTTTTCACTTTTAAGGAGATGAGCTAGCAACCCTTTCCTGTAAAATAAACCTTACTACTGAAATAGGAAGGACCTCCTCGTCGACTTATTCTACGTTACTTTGTAGAACTGTATGGTCCAGTGACTACCCAAACTAATGAAAGTATTCATGGGTGTACATGTTCGAGTTTCCTTAGAATGTATTGGGGATAGGACAAGCCGTAGATAATCAGCTAGTTCGAAGTTACCACACGAACCTTACAACCCAATCTGTTGTGCATCTGTAGCTTCTACACCTAAGGAAGACCCCTTAGAGAGGCCATACCACACGCCATCTACAACGATGCTAGCGAATTTTACATCGGCAAGGATGTCCACCCGCCAAACGACTAGTACTATGCCCTTTGGCACAAACAAACCGGAACCGGAAGTTTACACCAATGGTGTACTTACACCGACACCATCCACGCATAAGGGTATGTCATCTTTAACAAAAAGATAGAATGGAATTTTGATATTTTATAGACACATGTATTTAGCGCTGTCTAATTTATCCACCTGGTAATGGGAGTGGTAGCTTCTAAGCTGTTTGTTTGTTTGTTTGTTTACTTTAGTCTGTATGGGAATGAACGTGACTGAACACCTGGGCTCATAATTACAACTACCTAAATGAGCAAAGATGATAGTTCTATTTTACTGTGCTTCAACATCTTGATTGTTAACATCATTGAAGGAATACAGTATTTGCATCTTCGGTTTAAGTTCCATGGCCAATTGTATCATTACAGAAAGCCGTGGCAGTATCGTGAACTCGAAGAAGATCACTTTCGGTGGGAAGGGAAAAGGCCCAGGGAAGTTTAAAGGTTTTACTAAAGTGGCTGTGTCCAGATACAATGAAATTTTTGTAGCTGATGGAGGCAACAGACGGATCCAGGTCTTCGTCATGAACGGGACCTTTCTCCGCCTCTTCCCAGCGGTAGTACCCGGTGTAACTACAAAAACAATGTACCCTACCGATGTCACCATTGACGAAAAGGGAAATGTATGGGTAGTGGGTTTCGTCGATGACTCAAAGCGTCAGCAAAAATGTGTGTTAGTTAAGTACAATCGGGAGGGTCAACCAGCACTCAATAGCGCAAACTTGCTACCATGCACATATGAATACTTGGTAAGCGTTACCTTTGACGCGGTAAATAACAAAGTCATTGTGGCTGCGGACACTGATATCTATATCTTTTCACCAGACGACTCAAGGTATGAAAGAAAGTTCAAATCATTGAAGTTAGCAAGGTGCGTTACATCGGACAAAGAGGGTAATATAATTACGGCAGAAGGGGTTGGAGTTCACGTGTACAATCACACTGGACATCTGCTGTTCAGGATCCTATGGAAGGCAAAAGGCATGGGTACTGATTATCCACAAGGTGTCTACACTACAGAGACAGTTTGGGGAACATCATCATAGGCAGCGTGGCACACAGGGTAGACATGTACAGATACAATGGGACGTATGTCCGCACCGTCGTTGAGGTTAGATTACCATGGGACATTGCTGTAGGACCCGACGGACAGTTGGTGGTGACTACAAGGAAGTCCAAAAAACAAATCATAACAATTTTTTCTCGCCATACTTTATTTCCGTAATTACTTTTGCCAAGAAGGTTGCTTAGGGGCCCTAGCAACTTTCTGTGGTACTGCAACGGGACTTTCTACTTTGGTATCTCGTCTTTTGGACGAGCATTTGGTCCTTTTGTTTGGGGCCTATGGACAAAATAAGTCAAGATTGTGAATTTTCGTGATTTTTGACCTGTAGGTTACTTTAATGAAGACCAACGTAAGAACTTGATTTTCCTGTTTGTTGAGGAAAATTATATTTAGCTTGTGCTTAATGACAGGAACTTCATACTCAGTGGGGGCAATTTTCTTGTCATCACATATGGTTCGAGAACTTGATTGAGCAAAATATAGAACAATGTCCTAATTTGCTTAAATTACTACAGGAATGCCACAACTCCCTATTCGCAAATGATGCGAACTTCATACCCGTAACATATGATGGTTAGTTGTTAAAGGTGCTCTATCAGCCCCCTATCATCATTTACTATTCGGCCAGGCCGAAGTCTGGTAAAGACTACATGATTTTGACGAAGCACTTTGAAAGTTGCGCTGGAAAGTACAACAGTGTACATGATTTTATTGTTACCTTCGCCAAGAAGGCTAAGATGTTTCTGAGTAACATTCGTGGGTTTGTTGGGAACACACGTTCATGCAGTCGTTTGCTACTCGGGTAGGTACTCTTTAGTAATATATGAATAAGAGTTAAAGTCTTGAAAAAAAGCATGATTTTTTGGCGAAGGGATGTGTTCGTGGAACTCTAGTTTCTATCTGATGTAAATTTCGTGGAATTGTATCAAGTCAAACAGAATATATTTTTCTAGACACAAATCTAGTGAACAGGAATGTCATCAAACGACGGCAGCGATAGCTTCAGCTTTTATCCTAAAAGGACAATGGTTATAGTATTTGTAGATTCTAATAGTATTTATATATACGATTTGCAACAATTCTTGTCAAAGTGTCTAGGAACGCTACAATGATGTTAGACCGGTACAATAATGCCATGTTGATTCTATTAATAGACGTTCATCAATCTTCGCTCTTTTTGAAAAGAAAGTTTACATTTTCGTAAAATTACATAATTGTTTGAAGATTTCTTTATCGTTAAACACATAATAGTTCAGCCAACATACTTTAAAGATAATCTGGAATTCTCGTAATAGTTTCTACCGCAAAAGGGTTAGTAAGGATGATAAACTACAGCAGAGCTTGTCGCAAAATGCGGCTTGTACATGTATGGTCATCCTAGAGGTCTTGTCTTTGTCTGATGATGGCAAGAGTAATAAGCTTAATAAAGATACCTCGTACGGATATGCTTATCTGACCATCATTTTGCCTTTAATTGTTAAGACACAGTGGGTGATACCCAAACACTAGAGCCCTTGTGAATGAGAAAGAATCTTGACTATTAACCTTAACTGGAAAGTTCATCTGTGTTGGTAGAAGTCATTATTGAGCTAGTTAAACTGTAATGTTCAACACAAAAATTAAAACTCACCCAAATTTTCAACTGAACAGCACCAGTCTTTGTCAAGGAAGTAAAATCTTGACTATTCTTTAATAGCAGAAACATAATGCGGAACATCTTGAAATCATTTTGGTTGATAAAAAAACGCACAACCCTTCATTGAAAAACGTCTATATATTTCTTTACAACGTACGATACCTCAGCTATTATATTCATGAGTTTTCGGGATAGATACCAGAGCATATGCTACCGTAACGCTTGACTCCCCACCTTGGCGTTACTTTAACATTTCTAACAAGACCTGTAACAGTGTAGCAAATCCCACATCTGTAGACGACATCCCGCGGTGGATTCAGTTTATGATGGGCGTGTGTTTGGCGTGTGTTGAAGTGTCAGACTGTCAATATCTATCAATTCCCTTTGGTGCAATATTAGACAATGTTACCTATTCTGTAAAGTCCTGAAATGCCCCTTGTTCTACTATGTCCAGCTTCTTGCCATACCTCAGGATATTGCTGAAAATACAGCTTTTGCATTGAAGAGATTCATTAGTCACGTATGTACACAGTTAATAGAATTTTCATCAAAAAGTGACTGCTTTTTAAAGGTAAACGCAAGTACTTCAGAATTTTCGATGGCTATTCCATCTTGTTCACGGAGTGACCTAGTTCTCGCGAGAGTTACGAGAACTAGGTCGAGACTTGCTTTTGCATGTATTGTCTTCTCAGAGAGTTTTGGTGAATGTATTCAACCATCACAACACCAGCACTTGATTTAAATCATCAAATCTATAATCTTTTTAATCTCTTCTTAAAAGCAATCACAACATTTCTAGCCTGGATGCCAGAACCCAACCGGATCTCAATAATATCTATCATGTTTATCAGGGTCTAACTCAGGGGGGCTTCCTGTAGGTTTTACTTGTTGGTCCTAGAGCCGAGGAGTTTGGCTGTATAGGCCCTCGAAACAGTCTGACATCCAGGCTACCATATTTCGAATTAGAACGCTAACGTTTTCCATCTATGTCACTTTAAACGCATATCCTTTTATTCTGACTTAAGTTATGTCTTTGACATTTTACATAGGACTAGCAAAAGTTATAAGCATGAACATCTAGGCCTATACGTATGTCTTGTTTTAGTTTTATGTTGTCACAGTGCTAGTATACTTGTCATTATTATACAGTTGTAGTCTACATGTAGTAGCTGGCTATATAGTCTACATGAAGTAGCTAATGTTAGCTAGCCTTAGATTTCACAGATGTGGTAGTAAGAGCTTGGGCATCTACTATCATTCCAGCGGTAGTCCTTATCAGGATAGATGTGAACACAG